>NC_142471.1:92129677-92284435 GCF_049115385.1 Moschus berezovskii | reverse complement strand
TACAAAAAAGATCTTCACGACCAAGATCATCACGATGGTGTGATCACTCACCTAGAGCCAGACATCCTGGAATGTGAAGTCAAATGGGCCTTAGAGAACATCACTAGGAACAAAGCTAGTGGAGGTGATGGAATACCAGATGAGCTATTTCAAATCCTGAAAGATGATGCTGTGAAAGTGCTGCACTCAATATGCCAGAAAATCTGGAAAACTCAGCAGTTGCCACAAGACTGTAAAAGGTCAGTTTTCATTCCAATCCCAAAGAAAGGCAATGCCAGAGAATGTTCAAACTACCACACAATTGCACTCATCTCACACGCTAGTAAAGTCATGCCCAAAATTCTCCAAGCCAGGCTTCAGCAATACATGAACTGTGAACTTCCAGATGTCCAAGCTGGTTTTAGAAAAGGCAGAGGAACCAGAGATCAAATTGTCAACATCTGCTGGATCATCAAAAAAGCAAGAGAGTTCCAAAAAAACATCTATTTCTGCTTTATTGACTATGCCAAAGCCTTGGACTGTGTGGATCACAATAAACTGTGGAAAATTCTTTAAGACATGGGAATACCAGACCACCTGACCTGCCTCTTGAGAAACCTGTATGCAGGTCAGGAAGCAACACTTAGAACTGGACATGGAACAACAGACTGGTTCCAAATAGGAAAAGGAGTACGTCAAGGCTGTATATTGTCACCTTGCTTATTTAACTTATATGCAGAGTACATCATGAGGAACGCTGGGATGGAAGAAGCACAAGCTGGAATCAAGATTGCTGGGAGAAATATCAATAACCTCAGATATGCAGATGACACCACCCTTATGGCAGAAAGTGAAGAGGAACTCAAAAGCCTCTTGATGAAAGTGAAAGAGGAGAGTGAAAAAGTTGGCTTGAAGCTCAACATTCAGAAAACTAAGATCATGGCATCTGGTCCCATCACTTCATGGGAAATAGATGGGGAAACAGTGGAAACAGTGGCTGACTTTATTTTTCTGGGCTCCAAAGTCACTGCAGATGGTGATTGCAGCCATGAAATTAAAAGATGCTCACTCCTTGGAAGGAAAGTTATGACCAACCTAGACAGCATATTAAAAAGCAGAGACATTACTTTGCCAACCAAGGTCTGTCTAGTCAAGGTTATGGTTTTTCCAGTGGTCATGTATGGATGTGAGAGCTGGACTGTGAGGAAAGCTGAGCAGTGAAGAATTGATGCTTTTGAACTGTGGTGCTGGAGAAGACTCTTGAGAGTCCCTTGGACTGCAAGGAGATTCAACCAGTCAATCCCAAAGGAGATCAATCCTGGGTGTTCATTGGAAAGACTGATGTTGAAGCTGAAACTCCAATACTTTGGCCACCTGATGTGAAGAGCTGACTCATTTGAAAAGACCCTGATGCTGGGAAAGACTAAGGGAAGGAGAAGAAGGGGACGACAGAGGATGAGATTGTTGGATGGCATCACTGACTAGATGGACATGGATAGGGTGAACTCCAAGAGCTGGTGATGGACAGGGAGGCCTGGTTTGCAGCGGTTCATGGGGTCGCAAAGAGTCGGACACGACTGAGCGAGTGAACTGAACTGAAAGCTCCCCTGAAGTCTGTGTACTTAAGAATTCTATCTACGTGACTGTTAAGTATTCTGCTATACGCCCCTATGGCCCTGCAGGAATATAAATCTACACATCGTTGACCTTAGACAAATTGCTTAACCTCACTCCGTGTCTTTGAATCACCATCTGTGAAAAGGGATGTTAGAAGCAGTGCCTTCCTGTTTTTTTTCCTGCCGGTTGCCTTATGTATCCACATGTAACTTACAAAAGAGAGCGTTTAGCTGTGTCTGTAGCAATTTATTTCATCATGTCATTTTCTCCACCTCTCAGACCTCCATACTGAATACACATGACCTTTCCCAGCTCTTTTTCCCGAAGTTCCTGATTTTCCTGAGGTCCTAACATCTTCCTTGGCTTACAGGAGAATGTCCCCACGCAGGATGACTCTCATCAGCAGGCTCCTCCCGTCTTGGGGATGCACCAGGCCCTCCCTTGCCTTCTCCTCTATCAGGTCTACCCCTTCTGGGGCAATGCCCTCACCTGTGACCACTGGAAGTCCTTCTCATGCTTTATGTTTCAGGTAAAATCTGTCCCCCCCCCGCCCCCGCCCAAAACCAAGACCACTCAGGAAGACAACCTCTCCATCCTCCTGGTCGGGAATCACTCAGAGTTGTCTTATCATTGCTTTTGAACTTGCATGGCTGTCCCTTTTTCTGCGGTTGGGTTACTGAGACACTGTGAAGATTTGTGTGGAGAAGGTACTGGGAAGAATCTTTCAGATCAACCCTAGGGGGAGCCGTGGGTGGGGGAAACAGGGTCATTTATGTTTTTATTAAAAAACTGACATACTATAAAACATACAATTTAACCATATTTAAATAGTACAGTTTAAATATTACAGTTCAGTGGGACTAAGTGCATTCACATTGCTGTGCAGCTCTCACCATCAGCCATCTCTGGAATTTTCCACCTTCCTAAACTGAGACTCTGGCCCCAATAAACACTAACTCTCCGTTCCCCTCCCCGTCCCATCCCCGGCCCCTAGCACCTACCAGTGTACTTTCTGACCCTATGAATTTGGCTGTTGTTGGTACCATGTAGAAGCAGAATCAAACAGCATTTGTTTGCACCTACTGCATATGCCCAGTTGCTCAATCGTGTCAGACTCTGTGTAACGCCATAGACTTAGCCAACGAGGCTCCTCTGTCCATGGGATTCTCCAGGCAAGAATACTGGTGGGTTGCCATTCCCTTCTCCAGGGGATCTCTCAGACCGAGGGTTGAACCTGCATCCCCCGCTTTGGCAGGCAGATTCTCTTCCGCTGCGCCACCTGGGGAGAACCTACCATCTAGTGCAATGCATTCGTAAGGCTCACTTATTCTATGTCTATGAGCAGGTTGCAGCTTCCCCCGCCCCGTCCAGAGCTATACAGTACGCCCTCATTACTTGCCTGTTTTATACATAGTAGTGTATACATGTCAGTCCCAACTTCTTGGTTCATCCCACCACCCTTTTCCCCCTTTGTGTCCGTATGTTTGTTGTCCATGTCTGTGTCTCTCGTGTTCCAGTTTAACACAAGCCTCAGCATGTCCCCTGGGGGCTCTGGAGATGGAGTGGCTTCTTGGGGATCACCTCCTTGGCCAGGCCTTTACCATGGGCTGGTTGTTGGATGTGGGCTATCCCCAGGTGGGATGCATGATCTTAGACTTGGGATGGCCTTTGTGATGCTTGGACGGAGACCCAGCTGCGTGACATCCTCTGCCAACACTGCCAGCAGCTGGGAGAAAGAGTGACTCAGTTCTGAGGGGGGCCCGAGCGGCACGTGCTGACATCCAGCTGAAGCTCGGGGGTGAGCGGAAGCTGGTCCTGTGTGTGTATTCTGTCCATCATGTTTTGCATGACTTCTGACACTGGGTTGCTGTTGTTCAGTTGCTCAGCTGTGTCCAGCTCTTTGAAACCCTATGGACTGTAATCCACCAGGCTCCTCTGTCCATGAGATTTCCCAGGCAACAGTACTGGAGTGGGTTGCCATTTCCTTCTCCAGGGGATCTTCCTGACCCAGGGATCGAACCCACGTCTCTTGGGTCTCATGCTTTGGCAGGCGGAGTCTTTACCCTGAGCCACCTGGGAAGCCTCTGACACCGGGTAGGTCCTTAGTAAACATATGTCAAATGAATGAAGAAGTCAACAAAGGAGCAGCCGGGGGCATCAACAGATTAGTTGCTGCAAGCAGGATCTTTAACTGTGGCATGTAGAATCTAGTTCCTGACCAGGGGTCAAACGCAGGCCCCCTGCTTTGCAAGCATGGGGACCTGGGCCTTAGCCACTGGGCCACCAGGGAAGTCCCACTCAGTTCTCAATTCTACTTTCTGTCTCTCTAAGTTAGCCTCTGTTAGGTATCTCATATAAGGATGATCATATAATATTCGTTCTTCTGTGTCTGGCTTATTCTACTCAGCATACTGTTTTTAGGGTTCATGTATGTTATAACACTTGTCAGAATTTCATTTCTTTTAAGCCTGAATAATATTGTACAGATAGACCATATTTGTCCATCAGTCCATCCATGGGCGTTTCAGGTGTCCACAGCTTTTGGCACTCATGAATGATGCTTCTGTGAACTTTGCTCCACGTGCATCTGAGTCCCTCCTTTCAGAGTTGCCTATTCATTTTTAAATGAGGTGTGTTTTTTTTGTTTGTTTGTTTTTTAACCTTCTTTTTCTAGAGGTGAACACCTTGGCCTGACGGAATAAAAGCCTTCTGTTTGATATTTGAAACTTTCGTTTATGGGACATGCTAGTGGGACAGGAGAGCCTTTCTGAAACAAGGCCTCTGCTTTAGGTTGTGAACCAAAAGAAACAGCGATGGGATTGGGAATGTTCTTAGTTGTGGCAAAATTTTGCATGTATAGGTTTGTGTTCTTCTGAGGTGGAGGCGTCAGTTGCTTTCGTCAGAGTCCCAAAGTATCTACAAGAAATTGGTTAAAGGCTGCTGAATTATAAAATTAAATATAAACACTGAAATCATGAAAAGCTCTAAGGGACTGAAGGGTGTGCATGGACTTCCCTGGTGGTGGTCTAGTGGTTTAAAGAGGACGTGGGTTTGAGCCCTGGGCCGGGAAGATCCCACAAGCCTGGAGCAACTAAACCTGCATGCTGCAACTGCTGAGCTTGCACGCCCTGTGGCTCATGCAACCAGAGAAACCACCACGATGAAAAGCCCACGCCCCGCAACTAGAGAGGAGCCCCCGCTCACCGCAATTAGAGAAGAGCCTGCACAGCAAAAAGGCCAAAAATGAATAAATAAATACATCTTAAAAACAAAGGGTGCGCATGTCCCCTTCCACCGGGAGGAGCTCCAGGTCCTCCACGTGTCCCTCTGCCTTCACGTGGCCCCTTCTCTCCTGTGTACCTACGTGTCCTTTCTTCTTTTAAGGACACCGGCCTTTGGATTTAGAGGCCACTCCAATCCAGTATGGTCTCATCCTAGTGTAAGTCCATCTCCAAAGACCCTGTTTCCATGTAAAATGCTCTGACTTTCTCAGGGGACATGGATTTGGGGGGACACCAATCAGTCCACTCTAGGGGGACATTACTCTGGCTGCTGTGGATACGAAAGTGGTCCCCTGAGCTCAGAGTGTTCCTACTGAGATCACCCACTCCTGGGCCTCAGCTCTGCTCTTGCAAGGACTTGAGGGAGATCCTCAGAAGCCTGAGTGGCCCTGGGAAGCCCACATTCCTGGCCCCACCACAAACTGCCCATCTTCTTTCAATCAAGTACCCAGGAAGTCAGTTCAAGAAAGCGTCTCTAACCACAGTGGAATTTCTCTCCTCTGCAGCTGGTGGAGACTTCAGTGTCTGCGTAAATGTCCGATGGGCACCTTGACCTCTCAGCTGCTTCATCTTCTCATCTTCCGCCTTCTCTTCGGTTGCCCTCCTTATCTCCACACTCATGTTCATACCCTCCACCGGCGGTTCTCAGTCCTCAAAGCAGGCTTGTGTGGAGAGCTTTTAAAATGCGCCGATGCTGGGACCTCACGCCCAGAGGTTCTGACTGACACCAGGGAAGGCCCAGGCAGCGACGTTGTCCACATTCTTTTGAGCTGCTTCTAATGCACAGCCAGGCTTCTGAGCTTCTGCCTGGCTCAATCATTGGAGCTCTTGAAAATTTTTGTTTTTAAATCCCTGGTCAGTTGTAGATGTGCAAACATCTCCCAGTCTATCACATTTCTGTTAATTTCGCCAATAAATGCACTGCTTATCAGACATTTCTGGTTCTAATGCATATCTCTTCTAAGTCTCCATCTCACTCTTTTGTTTCCTGTTTTGTAGCTTACTTCCCGCAATGCTGTCAACAGGACTAATGTTGCCCTGAATCTTCTACCTGGTCATTTGTCATCAGCAAAGTCCTTAATTGGATGTGTCTGAGATGCATGCCCCGTGGTTACCATCTTGATCTTGTACATGCTCTGATTGGAGGATCTTGAGTACAAGAATGACAGAATTTGATGTACATTTTAAAGATCGTGCTGGCTTCTGCATGGGAAACAGACTATAGGCCAGGACAAGAAGCAGGGAGATTTTTGGAGGCCTGGGCAGTGACCCAGGAGAGAGGGGACCATTTGAGGGGTGTTGCACAGGTCATCTTGGGATACATGGTAAAGGTGGCACCTTCAGGTCTTGCTAATACCTGGGATGCTGGTTTCAAGGGAAAGCACAGAATCAAGATGAATCCACACTTTCTGCCAGAGCATCTGGGTGCCCCATGTCATTTGATGAGATGGGAATGTACTGCTGGGCGGGTGGGGGTGAGGGACCTGGAGCTTGGCCTTGGACACGGCGAGTGGGAGAGGCACTGGGTCTTGGTTGCAGCACTCAAGGTCTTTCCATGTCACAAGGGCTCTTTCACTGAAGTGCGTGAATTCTCAGCTGTGGCGAGTGGGCTTCGTTGCCCTGGAGATCTTAGTTCCCAGACCAAGGATGGAAGCTGCATCCCCTGCCTTGCAAGGTGGATTCTTAACCACTGGACTGCCAGGGAAGCCCTTGATTAAGGGTTTCAAGATGGGAATATTGTCCTGGGTTGTCTTGATGGCAAGGTAACCACAGTGGTCTTTATAAGAGGCTGGAAAAGGGAAGGAAATGGATTCTCTTCTGGAGCTCCAGAAGTAACACAACTCTGCTGATACTTGATTTTATTCCAGTAAAAACCTATTTTGGACTTCTGACTTCCAGAACTATAAGACAATATTTTTGTGTTTGAAGCCATGAAGTTTGTGGTCTTTGGTGAGAGCAGTCATAGAAGACAAACCCAGGAGATAAATCTCTAGGTGTCTGCATGGTGTTGGGGATGGAATGTTCCAGATCTGGTGAAGGTCCCTGAAGATGCCAGGAGAGGAAGCAGAGAGGTTTATAGGAGCAGTGTCAGTGAGTCAGCAGGAGAGGCTGAGACCCAGAACCTAAGTAGGGGTGCTGAACTTCACCTGTGTGGCAGGGAGGCCAGACAGTGTGACGGTCCAGGTGAGTGGAGATGGATAGACTTGGTCAAGGGGAGGTAAGAGAGTTCTCATCTGATGGCTTCTGTCTTCTCATTGACATCAAGGGGGAAGGTTATCAACTGAGAGGAGGTGGAGGAAAGAAGGGAGCGAGCAGACGTTATGGAATGGTCCTTCAGGGAGTGGGTTTAAGTCACCCTATTCCTGATAACTTTTCTTGCCTTTCTTTTTTTTGCCATACCATGGAATTTTAGTTCCCTGACCAGGGATTGAACCCAGTTCACCACAATAAAAGCGTCAAGTCCTAACCACTGAACTGCCAGGAATTCCCCCAGATAACTGAATTCTAAAAGGAGTAATTGGAGAGAGGCACAATGTTTAATACATGAGAACATTTCTAACAACATTGTTTAAAGGAGTAAAATACTGGAAACAGCCAAAAGGGCTGACAAAATGTTATTTATTGAAGAAATATGTTATGTCCATAATGGATTACTCTGCAGCCATTATAAACCATGCTTTAGAGGACCATTTAATTAAATACAAAAATGTACTTACTGTCTTGTTAAGTGAGAGTGGTTCCAAAACAAATATGTACAGAATGAAACCAATTTTGCAGAAATAGTGTATGTAAATATATGCATTGAAAAAGATAGTCAGGAAACAACATAAAAATTTAAATAACGATTATCCCTGGGTGAGGGAATTACAAACATTTCCATTTACCTTTCATGTTTTTCTTCATTCTTATATTAAATAGAAATGTTTTCTAATGAAAGGAAAATTGTCAAAAAAGGAAGGACTTGGAAAACAACATTTATTGATTAGCTACTAAGCAGTCAATAGATCTATTATTTACTGATAAAGCAACCCAAGAAGTAGGCATCAGTCTCATGGGACTAGTGAGAAAATTAAGGCTCAAAAAATGAAGTAATTGGGGCTTCCCTGGAGGTCCAATGGTTAAGACTCCATGCCTCCACCGCAGGTGGTGTGGGTCCTGGTCGGGGAACTAAGATTCAGCATGCTGTGTGGGGCATTCAACAAAAATCACGGGTGGCGGATAGGAAACTTTAGAATCAAGTCCAGTTTTTCTTTTCTTTCAGCATCCTCTGTACCTCTGTACCCAGACTTCTGCTAACTAGCTCAGGGCCAACCGACCTGGGAGAGGTCACATCTCTGCTTCAGGACCTGCTCTTCGATTAATGAAAGCAAGTTTTCCTGAGTGTTAAGGGCTCAGTAAAAGTGGGCACTGCAGGGACACTACTCCCTTTGTCACGGACAGGACATGGTAAAAAGCCTGGGATGGAAAACACACACACATATGCATGCACACCTATGAACACACACAGAAAGACACACACACACAAATGAAGTTCAAGATAAATCCAAGGTGAAGCCATACCTGCTCTGGAATGTTCTATGCCAGGAAAGGGATTCTGTGCAACAATGATTGGGGTCTTTCGTGGGTTGAATTATGTCCCCTGGAAAGACACATTCAAGTCCTGGTACCTTGTGAGTATGACCGTTTTGGGGAACTCAGATCCTTGCCGATGTGATTACATTAAGGTGAGGTTGTAGTGAGTGAGGGTGGCCCGATCCAAATTCCAGTGTCCGTATAGGAGAGGGACATTTGCACACAGAGACTCAGAGAGACACAGCAGACAGGAAGATGCTCTGTGGAGATGGAAGACGGAGGCAGAGATGGGAGTGTTGCTGCCATAGGCCAAGAAAAGAGGATGCGCTGAAGCCCCCAAAGCCAGAGGGAGACATTGACTACGTTCTCCCTCCCGCAGCTGAGAAGATACCAATCTTGTCAACACCTGGATTTCAGACCTCTGGTCTCTGGGAGACAATCAATTTCTATTGTTCTAAGCTACCAGTTGGCTGTATTTTGTCCGGGCAGCCCTGCTGCTGCTAAGTCACTTCAGTCTGTTCGACTCTGTGTGACCCCATAAACGGAAGCCCACCAGGCTCCCCTGTCCCTGGGATTCTCCAGGCAAGAACACTGGAGTGGGTTGCCATTTCCTTCTCCAATGTGTGAAAGTGAAAAGTGAAAGTGAAGTGGCTCAGTCGTGTCCGACCCCTAGAGACCCCGCGGACTGCAGCATACCAGGCTCCTCCATCCAGATACTAATAAATGGTCACAAGGGAAAAGACTGGATTGTGTTGAAAAGAGTTTCCATGAGCACGTGTTTGAGATTACTTCTGAGTAAGATGCCTGTTGGCAGTGGAGCTTACCAAGGCAAGCTATTACCAGTTGCAGCTCACCGTGCCTTTTCTGCTGCCTGGAGGAATCTCTGGTGCTGAGGCAGGAGGTCCGTCCCAAGACTGGAGGTTGGAGCTTGGAACAAGGGTATTAAACTTGTGGCAAGGTTGCTCCTCAAAATTTGCTGTAGCCAAGGAGGGTTGGACTACTCAGCAGAGCTCGAGGGAACGGGACAGGGCATCAGCATCCTGTCCTTAGCATGCTGTCCTTGCCAGTGAGGCTGCAATGCGCTTAATTATTGCAATGGTTTGTAGAAACGTTTCTAAGCTTAGTGAATCTGTTGGTCAGGAAAATCCAGTCACATCAATGTTGAGGCAAACACAGGTAGATCTCTTAAAGTGATGGTCTAAGGCTACACAACTAATATGGTAGCCAGTTGGACTGTGAAGAAAGCTCAGTGCCAAAGAATTGATGTTTTGAACTGTGGTGCTGGAGAAGACTCTTGAGAGTCCCTTGGACTGCAAGGAGATCCTACCAGTCCATTCTAAAGGAGATCAATCCTGGGTGTTCATTGGAAGGACTGGTGCTAAAGCTGAAACTCCAATACTTTGGCCACCTCATGCGACGAGTTGACTCACTGGAAAAGAGTCTGATACTGGGAGGGACTGGGGGCAGGAGGAGAAGGGGACGACAGAGAATGAGGTGGCTGGATGGCATCACTGACTCGATGGACATGAGTTTGAGTGAACTCCGGGAGTTGGTGATATACAGGGAGGCCTGGCGTGCTGTGATTCATAGGGTCGCAAACTGAGCGACTGAACTGAACTGAACTGAACCACATCTTTTAAATTACATTATAATTACATCTTTTAAAAGTTTATTTTCAGTCTGTGTACAATAAATCACCTTTTTTTTTTTTGACTGCACTGCGCGGCTTGTGGGATCTTAGTTCCTTGACCAGGGATTGAACCTATGATCCCTGCAGTGGAAACATGGAGTCCTAACCTCTGGACCATCAGGGAAATCCCAGTAAATCACTGTTTTTGATGGAGGGTTCCATGAGCTTTGACAAATGCATAGAATCAAGTATCTGCCACTCCAGTCAAAATGTAGAAGTGTTCCATCGATCCAAATTATTCCATCAGGCTGGTCAACCTTCTGCCAAGATCAAGCCCCCGGTAACCACTGATATGTTTTTTAATCCCTATAATTTTGCTTTTACAAAATTTAAACTAGTAAAAATTAAATAAAGTTAAAAATACACCTTGTTAGTTGCATTAGCCACATTTCATGTGGTCCATAACCATGGTGGCTAATGGCTACCATTCTGGATGGTGCAGATACAAAATAGTTCCATCATTCTAGAAGTTCTGCTGGATGGCACCGGTCAAAGTACATGTATTCAGTGATTCTTAAATGTTTTGGGGCCGTATCCCCTCTGAATCCTCTTTCCTGAAAAAGGTACATTAATACAGACATACAAAAAAATCTGGTGCACATTTTCAGAGCATCTGTTGATCCTTCCAATCCCTTCCCTAGGGGTTAAAATTCCCAAATTTCATGTCAACTTAAAAGTCTGAAAGCATTTTCCTTAAGCCTAGGTTTCTGCTTTGTATCTTCAAGTTAAACAGCAGACCAAGACACTGTCTTGTAATCTTGCTGTTTCTTTTTAGTATGCCACGCTGACAGGCAATTATTCATGGAGATTACTCTACTCATGGCATCTGCCTGCTGGGCCGCCTGCTCTGAGTCGCAGGAATGAGCTTTTGGAAATCATCATTATTAGTAAATATGAATCGGGGGTGTTCGAAGCGACTTAATGGAAGTTTAGTTTCTCTCCCATTAAATCTTCTTTGTTAAAATGTAATGGTAAAGTCATTTCAGAATAAGCTTAGATAGGTCTTTTTTTTTTAAAGGTAGATTATTCCTTAAAATAGTATTCTTGGCAATTTTTGCCCAGATCAATTTCACTCTAAAAACTGCCTTTTTCCATTCTGCAATTTAGGTGCGATAATCATGTTGGCTTACTGATGCTGTCCTGTCCACAGTTTCTGTTTCACGTTGGATCCTGCTCAGCTTCATGGGAAACATGGGGAAAACTTCCTCTCTGGCTGCATGTCCTTTGGTTATAAAATGTCCCGCAAAAAATGAGAAAGGACCTGGCTTACATGTTGTGAGGAGGTGCTCATGTATGGGTCTGGGATTACTGTGCAATGTGATTTCATCAAAGGAAAACAATTTAGTGACTGTACCCCCCCACCCACACACACTTCTTTAGTGCAGAATAAACTATAACACTTGAAGAAGTTATCTGGTCCACATTTTAATGTCATCTCTGATAACAAGTCTTGTTCTTTGTTACCCCAAGCATTTTCTGGGATCGCCAGGTCCCACACCATCTAAGTAACAACGGCTCAACTACCCATTCTGGGCTACATGGAAATCAGAAAGTCTATCTGTCAGTTTCTGCAAATGGCTGAGCTTCCCACGGGGCGGGGTCAGACCAGATTTCTTGATTCCCTCCCTGGAAGATTCTCCATCTGTGCTCTGCCTCTTCTGACGATTCCTTGTGTCTGCATGCTGGTGAGCCCACCTGTGACCCCAGTGTTCATCACCTTGTTCCAACTGCCTTGAATATAGCCTGTTTCCACGTGGAAGAACTTTTCCTGATATTTACAGTCACAGGGAGCAGTCCCTTTGCCCATGATGCAGCAAGCATTCAAAAACCCCACCTTCTGTACTGCTGTTCTTTTTTCTTTAAGTGATTTGAGATTTTTGTTTATTTCTTTCTTATTATTTATTTATTTGACTGCTCGGGGTCTTAGCTGCAACATGTGGGATCCAGTTCCCTGGCCACGGATTGAACCCAGGCTCCCTGCCATCGAAGCGTGGAGTCTTAGACACTGGACCACCAGGGAAGCCCCTGTACTGCTGCTCGTAAGGGCACATTTGGAGCCTCTGCAGAATAAGCCAGGGTCCGGGCTCCACTCTCCTGCCTTTCTCTGTCCCCTTCTCTCTTATCTTCCCTGAGGTGTGAATAGATCTCACTATTAGATTTTACTATGCAGAAGAGCTTGTGCCCTGTCTTCTGGCTCTTGCAGTCCCATATCCTTGGGACTTCATTCCACCCCATAATCACTAGGACTGGGGTTGCAAATGACAGAAACGGAACTCAGATGAGCATAAGGGGAAAAAAGTACTCTGTCGATTCATAAAACCCAAGGGAAAACAGCAGTGTGAGGACTGACTTCTGGGCTGACTTGAAGGCCTGGAGTGTTTTCTCTCTGTCCATTTAGCCTCTCTCAGGGATTTTAAAAAAAACAAACAAACCAGTTTTCCCCAGATAGTGGAGACTTGGCATGGCATTAAGCAGTCAGGAACTTCCATTTAGCCAACTTGTCTCCAGGAAGGAAACCAAGGCCTTTCCCTGGTACCTGTGGGTAAAACACTCCGGGCAAAGTTCTGATTGATCCACCGTGGGTTACACACCCCGCCCTGGACCATTCGCAGTGGACAGAACACAGCCGACTGCATCCTTGGTCGGGGGCCCTTCCCTGCAACTAGGGAAGTAGATTCCACATCCAGACACAGGGGCTGGGAAGCCAGCAGGATGGAAGCAACAGCTGATGCACATAGCAAGCTGCTCATCAACATGTTTACCTCCACGAGGGCAGCTCCAGATGGAAAACTGGGGCTGGAGACCCCAGCACCTTGCAGATCTCATGACTCGCCCACAACAGAGGTGAGGCAAGAACCAGGTGACTCGCCTTTTCTGCCTCTAGGAAGGGTCCACATAAACGAGACAGTGAGAGCATTTTGGAAGCCTAGAAACTGCACGCGCTTCTCTGCACTCGGTCCCTCGGTCGTGTCCGACTCTGTGGCCCCACGGACGGTAGCCCACCAGGCTCTTCTGTCCGTGGGATTTCCCAGGCAAGAAAGCTGGAGTGGGCTGCCATTGCCTCCTCTAGGAGCTCTTCCCAACCCTGGGATGAACCCCTGTCTCTGTGACTCCTCCATTAGCAGGCGGATTCTTTGTCGCTGGCGCCACCTAGGAACCCCATGCTTCTCTAAGAGGCGCTTTTAGTACAACAAATAAGGCAGGAAGGCTTTTCAAAGCGATCGTTTCACTCATCTTATTATGTCCTCCACCCAGGCTGCTCCTAAAAAGGCCTGGATGGACAGAATTTGTCATCCTCTGAATCATTTCCAAAAAGGTGATGCTGTGGCCCTCTCAGCACTCAGTATTTAATAACTCTAAGCATCTGGAAAGTCTTCCTTATTTTCCAACCTAAACTCTTCCTGATGCAATTGAAAATCATTTCCCCTCTGTGCTCAGGAAAGGGAAACCAGATGGCCAGTATCCTATGTGAAATAACTTTCAATCAACTTGCCGGAATTAGTGACCCATCAAGCAGTCTTTTTTTTCCTCTGGGTTAAACAGTCTTAATTCTATCAATTTTTTTCCCTCTCAGGTCTTGTTTTCCATGTCTTAAATTATCTGATTTTCTCTTCTCTAAAAGAGACTTCCAGTTCTTGTAATTACTCAGTGTGTGTTGATGTGTGGGATGGTGTTAAATACTCATTAGGCAGGAAAGTATCAGCAAAGGGATTTCCAGCACGAAATGAACCCAGCTCCAGAGCAGGGATCCTTGAGGATGCTCTAAGTATGGCAAAGGTTGGTGGCCTTGCAATCTATTGGTGCCCAACTGGACATTTTCAAAAGTCATAGCAGGTGCTTTCTCATGTCTATTTTATTTATGAGGTATTTTTTGTCAGATCTAAATCATTTGTTGGCATGGAATTGTTTTTGCTGGACCTAAAATGAGAGCATGTTTCATGGAGTAGTTTTAGGTCAATGACCTGGGCAACTCTTATTGTTCTGCTTTTTTTTTTTCATGTACCTACCGCTTAATTAATTAATTTTTGGCTGGGCTGGGTCTTCTTCACTGCACACAGGCTTTTCTCTAGTTGTGGACAGTGAGGGCTACGCTCTCGTTGTGACGCATGCACTTCTCATTATAGTGTGGCTTTCCTTGTTGCGGAGCACAGGCTCCAGTAGCTGCAGCCCACGGGCTCATTAACTGTGGCTCTCGGGCCCTAGAATGTGCAGGCTTCAGTCACTGTGGTGCATGGGCTTAGTTGCTCCATGGCATGTGGACTCTTTTCGGACCAGGGATCGAACCCATGTCCCTTGCACTGGAGGCAGATTCCTATCCACTGTGCCAGCAGAGGAGCCATTGAAACTTCTGCTGGGTAGCGTTAGGAGCCCACCGCACAGGAGAGAGGATATGGCTGAACCTTTTCTCAGATGCAAATCCTCAAATGGCCAAAGCAACCATCCCAGTTGCTAGTCAGAAGGATGCATGAGTTCTGACCCACAAACCCTAGGGTCCAAGAAAGAGGCACCCAGGAACAGGAATATGGGAGGAAGAGCGTCCAGCTTGCTGGTGACATCATGGGTCCCGGGTGAGAGCAGACCCAGGAGTTCAGTTCTCTCCATGATGCAGGCATCCGCAGGCACCCCCTGAGATGATTCTAAGGGGGGAATTCACAACTTTCAAGTGAGTGAAAGTCGCTCATTCGTGTCCAACTGTTTGCAACCCCATGGACTATACAGTCCGTGGACTTCTCCAGGCCAGAATACTGGAGTTCCCTTCTCCAGGGAGTCTTCCCAAAGCAGGGATCAAACCCAGGTCTCCCGCATTGCAGGCGGATTCTTTACCCGCTGAGCCACTCACGTTAAAAGCTGAATGATAACGAGTGAGCGCGTGAGTGAGTAAGTGAACAAATGAACCGCAGGTAATTACAGCTTCTAGGGGAGTCATCTTCTGTTAATGCCTGGAAGTAGGTGCCTTTTTATTCCCTTTACCCACTTCACCCCTCACCTCTTGGGCTTGCCTTGTGGCTCAGCTGGTAAAGAATCCCCCTGCAATGAGGGGGCCTGGGTTCAAGCCCTGGGTTCAATCCCTGGGTTGGGAAGATCCCCTGGAGAAGGGAAAGGCTACCCAC
The DNA here is from genome assembly GCF_049115385.1 of Moschus berezovskii. NCBI lineage: Eukaryota > Metazoa > Chordata > Mammalia > Artiodactyla > Moschidae > Moschus > Moschus berezovskii. The sequence continues at coordinate 92,269,184 of NC_142471.1, read as the reverse complement.
TCCAGTATTCTGGCCTGGAGAATTCCATGGACTGTATAGTTCATGGGATCGCAAAGAGTTTGACATGACTGAATGACTTTAACTTTCTAGCAACTACTATTCTGTTCTCTGTATCTACAATAAGCTTTTTTTTTTTTTTTAAGATTCCATATATAAATGAGACACACTATTTTTAATTTTTTGAGGGGCCTTCATACTGTTTTCCATAATGGCTTCCCCAATCTGAATTCGCATCAACAGTATGTGAGGCTTTGGGTTTTCCTTTTGGTAGTGGTGTTCTTTAGGGGATTATAGGCAGATTCCGCTTCTCCCTCAAGGTGATGGCTCAAAAAGAATGCCTTATGCTGTGCAGGTTGTGTGCTATGACCTCCAGTGGATGCCTTTCGCATCATTCTCTACGGCAAAGGGGTGTCCTGTAGTTGTTTGATGCACAACCTGCACAGCTGTACATGGTTGCCCCATTAGTCTCAAACCCCACAGACTGTCTCATCAAATTACCGCCTCCATCTGTGAATGGGCTCAGCACCATCCGCTACAGGAACAGTGAGTGGACCCATGCAGGGAAGCATCTGAGTGTAATAGACAAAACACAAAATTTTATGCAGTTCTATTAAACTTCTGTTGATATTGGTAGACATCTACTGCCTCATAAACTTTGTTTTCAATTATGTATGCTCACAAGCTGTTCCATTTTTGATATATTTAGGAAAAGTTCAGTCACATATTCAGAATTGTAATGATTTCCCATAAAACATCTGATTCCAAAATTTTGTATCTATACAGCACAAATAACATAATGGCAAGCCAATCATGTCACGGATTGCCTTCCTTTATGTGGTAGTTAAAGTTATTACAGCTTTCCAAACAGTTTTTTTTTCCCCAATATTATGAAGATCCTGGAGGTACAGGCTATTTAAAAAAATAGACATGACTTGAAGGTCCTGTATTTACCTATCTTTCTAATACACATTGTACTTCTTCACAGTCTAGTTTCTTCAATAATATTTGTATGGAAGTGGAACCTTTAAAATTGCTCTCTTTCCCAGGGGTCCAGTACAACTGGAAAAGGTATAGTGGGCAGACCAAAATTCCCAGGTGCTAGATCTGGGGTAGATCATGATATAGAGGTTTAGCTGGAAGAGAACCAGGTAACTTGGCAGATTCCAGTTTAATCACCTAAAGAAGGAGGGTTTCTATTTTTCTAAAGGAGAGGCTGAAGATGGGTGATCAAGGGAGGTTTGACATGACCAGGGAGTAATCTTTCTGTTCTTCTTCTTTTTTTAAAATATTTGTTTATTTGTTTTAGTTGTGGGACTCAGGATCTTCTATCTTTACTGTGGCATGAGGGATCTTTAGTCGTGGCATGCAAACTCTTAGTTGTGGCATGTGGGATCCAGTTCCTTAGCCAGGATCAAACCCAGAGACCCTGCATTGGGAGCGCAGGGTCTCAGCCACTGGACCACTAGGGAAATCCCAACCCTTCTGTTCTAAAGATCTTCACAAAAGCTAGCATAGTCTCCATCCTTTAGAAATGTGATAAGGAGGATGAAGAGGGCTTCAGGGAACAGTGGGGACAGCTGGAACCTGGATGTGTGAGGCGGGCCCACGTGGCACCGCGGCAGTGGACAGGAAAGAGCCTTCTGCTCATTCAGCCTTTGATGCCCAGAGGTTTCCAAGGGGCACAGTCAGCTCTGGGCCCTGTGGGCTGCAGCAGAAGCAGGGGCCTCTGGACCATGAAAGCTGGCATTCCCTCAAGCGCTCATTTGTTCTTTTATTTATCCACACTCCCATCTAGTTTCTTTACCACCACCAACTTGCCCTGAATCTCTTTCAAAATAATACAGGTTTGAAATCAGGCAGTGAGGCAGGCAGCAAGCGTGGTACAAACGGCTGCCCCATGTGCTGGTTAGGGAGGTACCTGAGGCATAAAACTGCTTGCAAGATGTTGCCAGACCAGCAGGAAGGTGAGACTCATGAGGACAGAGAAGCCACGGTAGAGGGTAGAATGATGTCTTCATTAACAGAAAATGGAAAGAATGAGGAGGAGTGGCGAATGGGGCAGTTAGACCTCCCCAGCTGGAGGTGGGTGGTTTTTTCTAGCCCTAATAACTTCCTGCAGGACCTTCCACGACCAAATCTTTGATCACATCACTCCTTTGTTTCTAAACCATCAATGGCTCCCTTGGATGTGCAGAATGAATGATAAGTGCCTCGGCATTGCATTCAAGGGTGTTCTATCTTTCCTGAAGGACCTCACAGTCTCTCCCTTCTACCTTTTATGCCCCGACCTGATGACCACACAGTCTATTTCCTGACCTGTGATTTGCCCTTCCTCTCCTGTTCCCTGAAACTGGCCTGGGGATGCCTCCTCCCCCGACCCCATAGAGGGGCGGGGCCAGGAGAGGGGTGCTGCCTTGGTGGATCTGCCTGGAAGCCTGTGGATGAGAAGAGAACGAACCTAGACTTTCGGAGGACACAGCGTTCACGGCACCGTCCGGGGCATCAGAGGACGTGCTACTGGTGTTTTGTGTGCAGGATGGCTGAGGGTTAGGGAGACCAAAAGGGAACCCAGGCTGTGAGCACCATTTGCCTGGCCACAATTTTTCTCTTCTCCTTTATTTTTTAAAAATTTGTTTATTGGAGTATAATTGCTTTACAGTGCTGCGTTGTGTGCGCTAAGTCGATTCAGTCGTGTCCGACTCTGCGACCCCATGGAGAAGAGCCCCCAGGCTCCCCTGTCCATGGGATCCTCCAGGCAAGAATACTGCAGTGGACTGCCATGCCCTCCTCCAGGGGATCTTCCCGACCCAGAGACTAAGCCCGTGTCTCTTACATCTCCTCCGTTCGCAGGCATGTTCTTTACCATGAGCACCACCTGGGAAGCCCATGTGATAAAGTGAATCAGTGGCGTGAACGCCCCTCTCCCCTTTCTCTTGGACCACCCTCCCCTCCCCACCCCACTTGTCTAGGTCATCACAAAGCCCTGAGCTGAGCTCCCTGTGCTGTACAGCAGGTTCCTACTATTCGGCACATACATGGTGGTGTATCTATGTCAAACCTACTCTCCCAGTTCGCTCCACACTCACCTTCCCCAACCCGTGTCCATCCACATGTCTTTTCTCTGTGCCTGTCCCCTTTCTAGCAAGTTTCCTCACTGGATTTCAGAAATACTGACAAATCAAAAGAAATGTGCCCTGAGAGTTCTGGGGGAGATAAATTGCAAGTGCTTCTATAACTAAATGGTACTGTGATAAAAATTTTTTATCCTATCTTTGTGAACTCAAATGACTAATGTTTCAATAAGCAATTTAAAAAGGGATTTTGGTCCCCATGACAGCAATGTTTTAGACATTGTTAAATAAAACCTTCAAGATTTTTCTTTAGAAATGAAACATTATAGAAAGTATTAATATATGAATATAGGCTGGTTTACACCGAGCATACAATCCAGAGGTATGTCCACGTGGGGGAAGATTAGCAGTAATGGCCACAATGATTGGGTCTCTCTGGCTATCACAGTGCTTCCAAGGACCCTTGGAAAATCCTCCCTACACACACTGGTTACCAGAACCCCTAGAGTGAATATTCTAACCGTGTGCGCTGTGAAATTTCCTTGCGGGAACTCAGAACAGACCCTCCCCTCTGACCCCAGTAGCTTTGCTCTAGGGCAGCATTTAGGAGTTCCTGCCTGACTCCCTTCCTCTCTCCTCTGTACCAGGAGTATCCATAAACCCTCCTCATCCCCTCACACTGTTTCATCCCAGGAGCCCCAACCAGAGCTGAACACCAGTGTTAGTCATGGGTTAAGCTCAAGCTGCATTTTTAACGAGATGAAAAATAACACATAACTATTTCTTGTATTGTGCTTAGTTGCGCAGTCGTGTCTGGTTCTTTGCGACCCCATGGACTGTAGCTCACCAGGCTCCTCTGTCCATGGGGATTCTCTAGGCAAGAATACTGGAGTGGGTTGCCATGCCCTCCTCTAGGGGATCTTTCCAACCCAGGGATTGAACCCTGGTCTCCTGCATTGCAGGCAGATTCTTTACTATATGAGCCACCAGGGAAGGCCAAGAATACTGGAGTGGGTAGCCTATCCCTTCTCCAGGGGAATTTTCTGACCCGGGAATTGAATCGGGGTCTCCTGCATTACACGTGGATTCTTTACCAGTTGAGCTACCAGGGAAACCCCAAAAGTTGCTCAGTCATGTACGACTCTTTGTGACCCCGTGGACTAAACAGTCCATGGAATTCTCCAGGCCAGAATACTGGAGTGGGTAGCTTCCCTTCTCCAGGGGATCTTACCAACCCAGGGATTGAACCAAGGTCTCCCATATTTCAGGCAGATTCTTTACCAGCTGAGCCATCAGGGAAGCCCAAGAATACCGGAGTGAATAGCCTATCCCTTCTTCAGCGAATCTTCCTGACCCAGGAATCGAACCGGGGTCTCCTGCATTCTTTACCAGCTGAGCTCCCAGGGAAGCCCAATATTACTTTCCCCACCAGGGACTGAACCAGTGTCCCCTGAAGTGGAAGCGCAGAGTCATAACCACTGGACCATCAGAAAAGTCTGATGGTAAATAAATTAGTTATTGATTGTATTATACAATGCCTTGGAAATGTAACAGGAGAGGCAGTGCAATGTAAAGGCATGAATAATTAACATGAAAAGCAGGGCAGGACTTCTGATCCCAGTCTTCCACTGATCCTGTTATCTGCAAACTAACTCAGCCTTCGATCACTAGAAAGGGCAGCTGCAGGGGGTGGGGGCCCGCACGTCTCTCAGCCCACACCCCACAGCCCTCCGGGTATGGAAAAGCCTCCAGAACATGGGGTGTCATGAGAACCCCTTCTTCAGGAAAACCCAAAATAGCAATCGTAGCCAGCTGCGGGCAGAGAGGTGACTATAGATCACCTCCTCTCAGAAAAAAAGCATTACGATTTCTTTATATAGTAACAGTGGCTGTAGAAAACCTAGCAAGCACCAAGAAGCAGAAAGGAGAATCGAGCGTCACAAACTCGTTACCCAAAGACAGTTAACAGTCTTGCTGTTTTCTTCTGGTCTTGTATTAGAATTCTTTGATTTTTTTTTAAATGCATGCATCATAATAGTCTTCATATAACTTTATATGGCACAGACTAGTTTTCTGTTAATTTTAAATATTAGATCATAAGGATTTCTAACGTTATTATAAGTCCTGGATAAACATCATTTTAAATAGCAAGTGAGTGCACTGCAATTCTATTATTTCCTCAACTGTTTCTCGATTGTCAGGCATTTAAGCTCCAGATCATTTGTTTTCAGTGATAATAAGCAAATAAATGAGCAGAACCTCCAGATGATGGGTTTAGAAATTAACACAAACCCCACAGCAGGAGGGGTCCTTCCCTTCTCAACCTCCAGGGGGAGCAGTCACTGGCGCCACAAGGGTTTCCACGCAGCTGATTAACACTCGGCTTCGGGGATCAAATGTTAGCCCCCATGCCTCGGGATGTGGGAGGGCTTACGAGCACTTGTTAACTTGTCCTTTATTCGTTCGGCCGCTCAGTAAGTACCGTGCACAGCCATGCACCAAGCATCATACAGCCCTGAGGGTACACTGGCCAAGCACACAGATGGAGGCCGGCCACTCAGGGCCGTGTGGGCTTTCAAGCCGGTGATGGGGAAGGGGTGGCTGGAGCTTCCTGGGGGGCCCTGGTGCCCTTCCAGCAACAGGTAGTGTTGGGGGCAGGTGGTCAGGACACCCCCTCCCATCCTGCCCGAGTGGCTGATGCATGAGGCTGTCACAGCAGGTGTAATTAAAGAGATGTATGCTAATTCCTAACTTGGTTAAGGGATATTAACTTAGACAAACGAACCTCTCCTTCCCCAATAATTAGGTACCCAAACAAACACACGCTTTTCTCCCCAATTAAATGAATGGAAACTTTTAACTCTGGAGCTTGATTTCAGTATGCCCTATTTGTTACTGGTTTCCACGTCAGTGCTTCCTTTAACTTCACGAAAGCAAACGACACTATAAAGAAGCATAATAAAATCATAACAGTAAAAATATCCTTTTGATTTTTCAGAGGACATAAAATGCTCATTTACAACAGGGAAAAAAAGACACCCTGTTCAGCTCACATGTCATGACATTTCCAAGAGAATATGGTTTAAAAGGCTCGGGGGATGGCGGCATCCAGGTGGCACATTTCAAAATTATATTTAACATCAAGCAGTAATGTCTCTTTGGTATTTGACGGATGGATCATACCAAGCAACGTTGTGTTTTATTAAATTACAAAATTAGTGGAAGCGGAAAGTATACTTGATGCACACTGGTGTAGGCAGTGATTTCCTAACTATGGCACGTGTACTACACATTCTGATACTGAGAATGATGCTTTTAGAGCCCTGAAGGCAAATGCCTATTATTTTCATGTCTGTGGCTGTGGCCTGTGATACATGTAGCTTAGCGGGTCTCGGTGTGACAGGCTGTGAAAAGGCTGAGAACGGGGCCCAGGAAACCATGCTCCTTAGGTGTCTCCTGTACCCATTGGTTGGAACTTAAGAGAAATTTCCAACAGTAGTGTCACTGGGCCTAGCATAGCCACCACTTTGATGTCCAACACCTGGCACGGTGTGGGTGGGATTGCAAAATGCTATGCTGTACAGCCTGGCTTGGAGAATTTTCAGCATGACTTTACTAGTGTGTGAGATGAGTGCAATTGTGCGATAGTTTGAGCATTCTTTGGCATTCCCTTTCTTTGGGATTGGAATGAAGACTGACCTTTTCCAGTTCTGTGGCCACTGCTGAGTTTTCCAAATTTGCTGGCATATTGAGTGCAGCACTTTCACAGCATCATCTTTCAGGATTTGAAATAGCTCAATTGGAATTCCATCACCTCCACTAGCTTTGTTCCTAGTGATGCTCTCTAAGGCCCACTTGACTTCACATTCCAAGATGTCTGGCTCTAGGTGAGTGATCACACCATCGTGATTCTCTTGGTCGTGAAGATCTTTTTTGTACAGTTCTTCTGTGTATTCTTGACAGCTCTTCTTAATATCTTTTGCTTCTGTTAGGTCCATACCATTTCTGTCCTTTATCGAGCCCATCTTTGCATGAAATGTTCCCTTGATATCTCTAATTTTCTTGAAAAGATCTCGTTTTTCCTGTTCTATTGTTTTCCTCTATTTCTTTGCATTGATCGCTGAGGAAGGCTTTCTTATCTCTCCTTGCTATTGTTTGGAACTCTGCATTCAGATGCTTATATCTTACTTTTTCTCCTTTGCTTTTCGTTTCTCTTCTTTTCACAGCTATTTGTAAGTCCTCCTCAGACAGCCATTTTGCTTTTTCGAATTTCTTTTCCATGGGGATGGTCTTGGTCCCTATCTCCTGTACAATGTCACGAACCTCCGTCCAGAGTTCATCAGGCACTCTATCTATCAGATCTAGACCCTTAAATCTATTTCTTACTTCCACTGTATAATCATAAGGGATTTGATTTAGGTCATATCTGAATGGTCTGCTGCTGCTGCTGCTGCTGCTGTGTCACTTCAGTCGTGTCCGACTCTGTGTGACCCCATAGACAGAAGCCCACCAGGGTCCCCCGTCCCTGGGATTCTCCAGGCAAGAACACTAGAGTGGGTTGCCATTTCCTTCTCCAATGTGTGAAAGTGAAAAGTGAAAGTGAAGTCGCTCAGTCGTGTCTGACCCTTAGCAACCCCACGGACTGCAGCCTACCAGGCTCCTCCATCCATGGGATTTTCTAGGCAAGAGTACTGGAGTGGCTTGCCATTGCCTTCTCACTGAATGGTCTAGTGGACCGTGAACTTCCAAATGTTCAACCTGGTTTTAGAAAAGGCAGAGGCACCAGAGAGCAAATTGCCAACATCTACTGGATCATGGAGAAACCAAGAGAGTTCCAGAAAAACATCTATTTCTGCTTCATTGACTATGCCAAAGCCTTTGACTGTGTGGATCACAATAAACTGTGGAATATTCTGAAAGAGATGGGAATACCAGACCTCCTGACCTGCCTCTTGAGAAACCTGTATGCAGGTCAGGAAGCAACAGTTAAAACTGGACATGGAACAACAGACTGGTTCCAAATAGGAAAAGGAGTACATCAAGGCTGTATATTGTCACCCTGTTTATTTAACTTATATGCAGAGTACATCATGAGGAATGCTGGGCTGGAAGAAGCACAAGCTGGAATCAAGATTGCCGGGAGAAATAGCAATAACCTCAGATATGCGGATGACACCACCCTTATGGCAAAGAGTGAAGAGGAACTCAAAAGCCTCTTGAAAGTGAAAGAGGAGAGTGAAAAGTTTGGCTTGAAGCTCAACATTCAGAAAACGAAGATCATGGCATCTGGTCCCATCACTTCATGGGAAATAGATGGGAAACAGTGAAAACAGTGTCAGACTTTATTTTGGGGGGCTCCAAAATCACTGCAGATGCTGATTGCAGCCATGAAATTAAAAGACGCTTACTCCTTGGAAGGAAAGTGATGACCAACCTAGATAGCATATTAAAAAGCAGAGACATTACTTTGTCAACCAAGGTCCGTCTGCTGCTGCTGCTGCTAAGTCACTTCAGTCGTGTCCGACTCTGTGTGACCCCATAGACGGAAGCCCACCAGGCTCCCCCATCCCTGGGATTCTCCAGGCAAGAACACTGGAGTGGGCTGCCATTTCCTTCTCCAATGTGTGAAAGTGAAGTCGCTCAGTCATGTCCGACCCTTAGCGACCCCACGGACTGCAGCCTACCAGGCTCCTCTATCCATGGGATTTTCTAGGCAAGAGTACTGGAGTGGCTTGCCATTGCCTTCTCCGAAGGTCCGTCTAGTCAAGGCTATGGTTTTTCCAGTGGTCATGTATGGATGTGAGAGTTGGACTGTGAAGAAAGCTGATCGCCGAAGAATTGATGCTTTTGAACTGTGGTGCTGGAGAAGACTCTTGAGAGCCCTTTGGACTGCAAGGAGATCCAACCAGTCCATTCTAAAGGAGATCAATCCTGGGTGTTCATTGGAAGGACTGATGCTAAAGCTGAAACTCCAATACTTTGGCCACCTCATGCAACGAGTTGACTCACTGGAAAAGAGTCTGATGCTGGGAGGGATTAGGGGCGGGAGGAGAAGGGCACGACAGAGAATGAGATGGCTGGATGGCATCACCGACTCAATGGACATGAGTTTGAGTGAACTCCGGGAGTTGGTGATGGATAGGGAGGCCTGACGTGCTGTGATTCATGGGGTCGCAAAGAGTCGGACACGACTGAGCGACTTAACTGAACTGAACTGATGCTGTACAGACCCGTGGACCTACTTGGGTAAACATCAAGTCAGAAGATTAAAAAAATAGGTGTGCTTACATAGAGACGGACATGGGGAGAGGGGAGGAGAGGGTGAAATGTGGAAAGAGTAACACGGACACTTACATTACTATATGTAAAATAGATAGCCAACAGGAATTTGCTGTAGGGCTCAGGAAACTCAAACAGGGGCTCTGTATCAACCTAGAGGGGTGGGGTGGGGAGGGAGACAGGAGGGAGATTCAAAAGAGATGGGGTATATGTATACCTGTGGCTGATTCATGTTGAGGTTTGACAGAAAACTGAAAAATTCTATAAAACAATTATCCTTTAATAAAAAATAAATTAATTTTAAAAATAGGTGTGCTTACCATTACCACAGGTGACATTGTCATGGAAAGAGTCTCTGTGTGTAGGTGGGATTCCTGCTCAAAGTCAGAATGGTAATAGCAGCCTCCCCGGCCTGAACCCAAAGCGTGATGGACCCTTCCCTCCTTACTCCCTGGTGCCAGTCCTCTCCTGCCTGCAGCCATGCCTAGCCCAGTGGACCGGCCGGTGCCCACAGCCCACCCATTGCACAACTGGGCAGCAGGGAGCTCCGCGGCGGGATGCCAGCTCCCTGGCCATCTCATCGGTCATAAACCAACCGGTGAAGCCAGAGGCGGAGTCACCCACTGCCTCAGACATGGATCCCAGTAATGGACCGGTCAGAAGGACTGATGCTGAAGCTGAAACTCCAATACTTTGGTCACCTGATGCGAAGAATTGACTCACTTGAAAAGACCCTGATGCTGGGAAAGATTGAAGGCGGGAGGAGAAGGGGACGACGGAGGATGAAATGGTTGGATGGCATCACTGACTCGATGGACATGAGTTTGAGCAAGCTCTGGGAGTTGGTGATGGTCAGGGAGGCCTGGCGTGCTGCAGTCCGTGGGGTCGCAAAGAATCTGACACGACTGAGCGACTGAATTGAACTGAACTGAACTGAACTGAAGCGAATGGTTGGGTCAACTGCCTCCTCGCTGCCATCGCGGTCTCTGCTGCCTGCGTGCCTCGCTCCACAGAGAGCTGGAGAATAAGGATGCTAGAGTGGCCAGTACTTCTTCAGACCCTATGCTGCGGGGCGTCTCACCTTTCTACTCAGGGTGTAATAGGCAGGTGTGAGCGCTAAAGACCCGCTCAGCTATTGCTTGGCGCTGCAGTGGGCCCCTTCCCCAAGCAAGGGACTGTTAGTGAGCAACGGTCAACCTGCGACCGTTAATGGTCCCGCTCAGCCATTGGCTGATGCCACAGTAGGCCCCGCCCCCTCCCTTCCTGTCTATAAAAGGAGCCCCACCGACTGAGGGAGGATGATTTTTCAGAAAAGCTGGTTGGCCATCTTCTTGGTCTGCTTGCTTTCCGATGAGAGTCATTATTCCTTGTTCCAACAAGGTGTCTCCTGATGACATTGGCTTGACAAGCACTGGGCAGAGGACCCTAGGCTCAGTAACAGAAGGAATCTGTCAAAAAAGCGGTCATGGGCCCAGCCTTACCTGTAAGCAAACTCTGAGCAGAGAACAAGCCCACTGACCCTTAGGCTTCCATGCGAAATTCCACCCATAGTGACTGGATTCAGACGCCAGGGGTCCCTTGCCCCCCATATAGTGGGTGTGCCCCTGAAGTTGTTGCAATAAAGACAAGAGTCCTGCCTGGGCTCTAATAGGCCGTGATGCATTGGCACACTGGCCAGGAAGACCTGATGGAGAGAGTGGAGGCCCACCTGGAGGAGAACTGGATGAAGACAGAGAGTTTGCAGAGGCAGAAGCCCCGAGAGACCCAGCAGTGGGTGCCTGAACCCTCGATGAACTCCAGCTCTCTTGACCCTGAGACCCCACCCCACATTGGGGTCACCACAGCTCGGATGACACAGGTGGATCTGAAGATGAGTCCCTGAGGGAGGGACTGATGGCGTGAGATCATGCGGTAGACACAGAGCCCAGCTCCAGGAGGTGGTTGACGACTGTGGTTGGGAGTCAGGGCTTCCTTCCTAGATTACTGAGGTGTGTGGGAAACCACACAGATCCCCGTGGCAACAATGACAACAGCAAAACCAAACCCAACAGATGGACAGAGCGTCTTAGGTGGAGGCCTTTCATATGGTTAATCACACAGTCTTCCATGATGAAGCTCTCAAGGTAAGGAACTGCTATCATTATTCCCATTTCACAGATTAGGAAACTGAGAGGCTAGAAGACAGAAACACAGCAGATGAAAGTGGGATGCTGGGCTTCAGTCTCATAGTCAGACTCCAGCTCCTTCCTCCCCTGGGTCCTCAGCATCTCCTGGGCAAACAGTCCAATGAGAAGGATGGAGCTTGTGTGGGACCCACTCTGTCCTGTGTAGCTCATGGACTTTCTCCACTTTTAGGCACCCTTTGGGGACAGGCACAGTGTCTTCTTCTCCAGACTGAATTGGGCTGTGACAATAACAACATCGACAGAACTGGGTAGATTCTGGGTGTTTTTTCTGTGAGATTTTGGACACAGTATCACATTGTCTGCTCCTTGCTTTCTTTGTGGGTGAATGAGAATCATTCCCCCTTCCCCAGTGCTGTGAGGGTGTGTATGTCTGCAGCAGACCCCCTGAAGGTCAGGCTTTGTTTTCCTTTGTCTAAACAGTCATAAGCTGGGGGAACCTGGCCTTTCAGATGGGCCCCATCCTCCTTTCATGCGTAAGCTGTTTCTATGATCCTGAGGGGTTTTTAGTTCTCACGGTTAGTCAAGTGGCTTCAGGGTCCTGCCCTTGCTGGTCACCACCCTGCCCCCAGCATCTTTCCCCAGAGATGGTCCTCAGAGCCCCCCGCCCCTAAGCAGAAGCATCTCTCCCTGTACCACTTGCTCCAGACAGATCACCCTAAGTCTGGCCAGGATGAGGGAGTTGGTGTCACAACAGCGCAGTGTTGAGATGAGACATTTTTGTCCTTCAGAGCCCACTGGGCACAGTGCCCTGGACACACCCCATTAGCCTCCCTCCCCCGAGACGCCCACAGTCTGCTCTGCATTCTGCTCCCTTCCTTCAGTGTGAGTTAGCAATTTCTTTGTTTTGCTGACTCTTTTTCTAAGTCAGAGGTCACAGATGGGTGGCTTATGGGCCAGACGCATTCAGCTCACATGTGTGCTTTGTTTGGACCATAGCCTTTGGGAGTTTTTGAGCTAGAGGGCAATATTTGCCATTGGGTGCACTGCCACAGTTTTGAGTTTCTTTGGAAAACTTGGACAGTCCAGCAAAAACAGCACCCCTTCCTGTGTCAATCAATCTGTTGTCCATCTGGCCAGAGTCCTGTTACTCCTGACACGTGACAGCAGGCGGCTGGGGAGTCCTTCTGTGAGCTGACCTGAGGCCTTTGGTCTCGCTGTGCATAACCCAAGAGGCTGATCAGGTTATTCTCCTGAGCCGAGACAGTTGGTGATGGTAGCTGTTAGTATTTATCTATCTGTTTGTCAAGCCATCCACACGTCATGTATCCATCTATCGTTTATCTAGCTACTGATCCATCATCTGGGTTTTTGACTATATTACACATATGTCTGCAGCACTTAGCTCAGTGCCTGGCACACAGTAGGTATTCAGTAAATATGTGCCAGTTCAGTTCAGTTCAGTCGCTCAGTCATGTCCGACTCTCTGCGACCCCATGAATCACAGCACGCTAGGCCTCCCTGTCCATCACCAACTCCCGGAGTTCACTCAAACTCATGTCCACAGAGTCGGTGATGCCATCCAGCCATCTCATTCTCCGTCGTCCCCTTCTCCTCCCGCCCCCAACCTTTCCCAGCATCAGAGTCTTTTCCAGTGAGTCAACTCGTCGCATGAGGTGGCCAAAGTATTGCAGTTTCAGCTTTAGCATCAGTCCCTCCAATGAACATCCAGGATTGATCTCCTCTAGAATGGACTGGTTGTATCTCCTTGCAGTATAAGGGACTCTCAAGAGTCTTCTTCAACACCACAGTTCAAAAGCATCGATTCTTCGGCGGTCAGCCTTCTTCACAGTCCAACTCTCACATTCATACATGACCACATGTGCCAAACCGTTGAACAAATATATGATAGAGGATGAAGGCAAGGGCTCAAACAGGCTAAATTACCAGCTTGTCCTGGGGCTCACAAACAGAAGAGTCAGCCCCCCAGGTCCAGCCTTTTTAGGGACCCCTTGGCTCCCTCTCCTGTGGGTCAGGTTGACGGGGCTTGTTCTGGTCGCCTAAGTGCCCCTCTCTGCACTTACCTCACCCCTGCCTGTTCCTGTGCTGTCTTTGCCCGTGTTAAATGCCAAATGCTTCAGTGCATCCTCCTGGTGATCCCGTGTAGACACCTCAGTGTCCACAGAGCCGCTTCAGATTGGGGCTCCATGGAGAGACCTCTAAAGAGTCCACATTCCCATAGGCGTTTATCAAACAAGGTCTGGTCCTGACTGAAGCATTTTGGTCTTTCCTGTCTCCACTGACTTTTTCTAGAGCATGACAACATTAGCAGCAGCTACCATTACTGCTCACTCACCGAAGGCCACAGTCTGGGTATCATCTCCTGTCACTGGGACAGTAGCCCTCGGTTCGCTAGGGCCACACAGCTAGTCAGATATGTAGCCAGGACTTGACCTTAACCTTGCACTTGAATTTTAGATGAGGTCAGACTGTGGTCCAGATCCAGTCACTGCCTATTTCCTGTGTTTTGTATGGTTCTTGAGATAAGAAATTTTGCATTTTTAAATTGTTAAAGTAAACGCAAAAGAGGAATCACATTTTATAATACATAAAAATTATATGAACTTCAGGTGTCAGTGTCCGTAAATAAAGTTTTGCTGGAGCATGGCCTGCAGCTTAGGTATTGTCTCTGGCTGATTGCAAACAGCATCAGCTGAGTAGAGCGGCTGCACAACCACGTCTGTGTGACTCACGGAGTCTGAGGTATTAACCATCTGGCCCTTTGCAGGAAATGTTTGTCCGTTCCTGCTCTGGGCTGGGACCCAGCAGGCAGTTTTGCGGGGAGCTGAGGCTCAGAACCCAGGCATTTCCGGAGAGGAGCTGTGGGTTCGGACAGCTGGAGTGAGAGCCCCGTGAACAGCACTGGCCCTGGGGGTTGCGGGGGTGTGGAGGCGGGGGTGTGTTGTAGCATGCTCAGGGGCTCTGTTTCCATGCGCCCTCACCCAGCAGCCCCTCAGTCAGCCCACAAGCATCTACTGGCCCAGACCATGCCGTGGTGAGAATGTGGGGTCAGGATGGTGCCACTTTGCTCTCAGATACAGGGTCAGGGCGACTCTCAAGAATGGGCAGCAGTCATTATGCTGTTATGATGGGCATGGCTGGCTCAGGGCTGATTTATGTGCTTTACACTTGTACAAGCTGGTTGTCCAGGAGGGTAGATGCAAAACTTTACTCAGTATATTTTGGGGGCAAAAGGGTGTGGGAAAGAGGAATTCAATCAAGGGTTAAAAGTGAACCACACCCTCTTTTCCATCCCCAAACATGAGCTCCTTCATCCCCACCCACCCCCAACACACATTCATGCTGGAACCATGTGGATGCAGAATTAGCTGAATCCCAGGGGCCGAAAGGGCCTTAAATAGCATGCGCTAAGGTGCTTTTCAAGCTTAATGTGTGCGCCAGACACCTGGAGAATCTCGTTAAGCTGTGGATTCTGAATCAATAGGTCCTGGGTGGGTCTGAGAGTCTGTTTCTAACAGGTGCCAGGTGCTGCTCTGGGTCCAGGCAAGGACCACTTGCCCTGGACAGAGCGTAGGATCTTGTGCTGTGGGTTTGTGTGTGGTTTGCAGACCAGCTGCAGAAGCCAGAGACCTCTTAGAACTGCAGCTACCGGCCTGGCCATCTCTGGTGACTGGGAAGCTCACTCACGTGTGAGACGCACGGCTGTAGTTCCCTCCCCTGACCTGAGCCTCCTTCTGTCTGATCAGCAGCCAGCTGGGCTTCCTGCCATGACTTGAGAGGATCATTAACCTTCCCCTGATACCAAATCCCGAGGCCTCTCACCTGGCGCAGGTGATGCAATGTTGCTCTCAGGAGAAGCAGCTCAATTATAAGTCAGTGCTGGCCATCTTTGGCCTCTGCCCGGGTAATTTTCCATCTAGGGGCTTGTTTTTGAAACTACTGCTTGCTTTCTCTGTTCACAGTCTTAATATGCAGGCCCTGTTGCTCCCTTGGAAGGAAGTCACGTGGGGGAGAGCTGGGGTGCTCTCAGCTGCTCTGGGACACATGCCAGGCTCTTTGAAATGCACCCACCAGGGGCCCCCAAAGGCTTTTCTTGAGCTGGGACCTTATATTTTAAATCCCACCATCACAAACCTATGCTTCCAATATTGTGCTAATCTGCTCAAGCAGTTTTGTGTGATGCAGCAGAGAGAAGCATAATTTTATCTTTAATGAAAGCACAAATTACATGTTTCAGAGAGTATAAAATTATTGCAGAGATAGAGTGTTAGTTTCCTAGGAACCTAGCTAAAGCATCTTTGTAGAGAGTGAGAAAGTTAGCCTGAAACCTATCAGAGTTGATATTTGCACTGCTGCTAATTCCTATTGTGAAAATATTAAATTTTTATTTTCATGATAGGTTTTAATTTGCACAATTGCTCTTGTGTTAGCAGGTGGAGCTCTGGGATTCCGGAACCCTTATTTTGACTTTTGGCTCTTAAATAAATGATGCTTTAAAAAATGTCGGGAGTGATGCTGAAATAGAATGTAGTTAGATTTCACAGTGACTATAATTGTGATTACAATTAGATGACTGTAACGATACAAAAGACACATTATCTTTATAATTTATGATCCTCCTGGACCAAACTCAACATCTTAAAAATGCAACATTTCAGTACCATCTGGGAGATTTGCCCAACAAAATTATGTATAAACAAAGTTCTTTATTGACTCGCTGAGATCCAAGTGGAATCAATTATACATTATTGTTGTCTTTGTCGGTGCTGCAAAGTGTACGGCAGTTAAAGACCCACATTCCATAAATCATCCGAGTGTAATTTCCCCAGGGGCTAAGTTTGGTGTGGAAACAAAGCATTGTTGGTATTTTCTGCTTAGATTTTTTTGATCCCATTCAGAGAGGGAGTCTGTTCATTTTCCTTGAGATCCCCAGTGAAAGTTGCCAGGTTCACTGAATTTGGCATCGAGTCTTGCTCTGGAGGCTTCAGCTCCCTGGAGCATGTTGTGGTGTGTGGCGACAGGGAGGTGGGTCCAGTGATGCAGGCAGAGCTCTGGTCTTTTAGCTCCATCATTTTCACTTGTGCACCCTCAACGTCAAAATTCAGAGTGTTTTGCAGCACAAGTGAAAGATTGCACTGAGCTATGTGTCACTGAAAGAAAAAAAATCACTTGACTTCAGAAAAGTGGCTACCCTCCCCTACCCCATTCAAACCCCAGGGATGCAGAATTTGCATTCTGCTATTCTGTGCATCGTTATCTCAGAGCTCATGAGGGAAGGTACTCTGAAATAGTCCACCGACATTTAAAATAGGCTGACAGCCCTTATCTCAAAGAAAGTGATGGAGGAGACTGATGTTGACCCTGTTCACGTTGACCAGTCAGAGAGGAACATCATGGTGAGTGGACACGGGAGGAACTGGCCAGGGCTTTCCTGTCTTGCACTTTCACCAAACACCTGCCTGAGGTTGGCTGGCCCCTAGGTGAGGAGCTGGTGGACGGAGGATGGCTCTTCAACCCGGGTCTGAGGATGGCCTCAGGGAAACAGAGCCTGGGGAGATTGGTGAGAACAGACTTGTGAAGAGTCCACTTGTATCCTGAGGGTGCTGGGGACCGACCACGGGTTTCTTCCAAGTGGGGACAGTGAAGAGGCAGACCTGCAATCCAGGGCTCTCACGGGGAATGGCGCGTTTAGGAAGCATGGTGTAGGAGGATGACTTGCATCTGTAGGAGCAGGACAGAAGATTCCAGACTGCGGGTGCATGACTTGCAGGAAACAGCTGCAGACCTGCTCTTTGCAAGGAAGTAGGGTCAGCCCTGGAATCTCCATTTTCCCAGGACAGTCCAGCCTTACCTTTCCTTCTTGAATGTCTTCACCTCTCCCCATCATGGGATGTTTGATCTTGCAGATGGGGTCATGCCGCCCTTTGATAAGAGATGCACTTTCACATCTTCAGGGTGACCTTCCCAGCCTTCAGCACTCTCCTGGTTCCCTCCCAGGGAGAACACCAGGGCCCTGCTCCCTAAATCCTGGTGGGGGAAGACGAAAGCCCTTGCTTCTCCAGGGCGGTGGCTGAGACCCTATTTTTTTGACCGTGAATATCCAGAATGTTCCCTTGACTCATAGAAAGCACTCAGTAAATGCCTGCTATTATTTTTATTGTATGCTTTTATCAATAATAATATCCTTAGGCCTGTAATAGATGTCCAATGAATATTTGCTGAATATCGAGCATTAGATAAATGAGGGTTGTGCTAATTGATAAAAAAAAAAAAAACTGTGGCTTAATAATTAACTTCGGAACAAGGAAGTATTTTAGTTCGGCGTTTTGCTCCTAGTGAACTGCTGTTCTCTAGTAAAAATTTTCATCTCTCTCTAGTTTGTCAAATGAGACGGTTTTGGAAAATCAAAGATCCCCGAGATTCCTTGACCTTTGAGTAGGTGTCTAAAAGGTTCTTTCTCTTTCCCTGTCTCTTCCTCTCTCTTCCCTCCTCTCCCTTTTCTGCCATGTGGAGGATCTATGGATAATGGAGCCGTTTTATCATTCTGAAACCTTCTCAAGCCCCAAAAGGAATTGCAAGGAGCAGGAAATCTGGCTGCCTGGGAACCCCTTTCCTGAGTGACAATCCAGCACAGTGTCCTCAACTGCCATCAGGAGTCGCTGGGAGAAATACTCTGAGGAACAAGGTCTGTTCCTTCCACAACAACCCAAAGCACACCATTCGTTAGGAAATTGCTGGTCTCCTGTGTATGTCAAGATGGCAGATTCCCCTGAGCAGAGTCTTAGAGTTTCTTTTCCAAAGAACTGTAAAGCTTCCTCTTACTGAACATCGGAAACCGCTCAAGTTGTGGTTATCCCTTGAGACTGGTTACCCAGGAAGCTCAGAGCTATGTTTGGTGCCAGTGATCATTAGTAACATTGCATCTGTGACATGTTAGCAGTTTTGTATTCATTTTCTGATTGGATTCTTACAACAATGCTGTGAAAGCAGTGCCCAAACCATCCCCATTTAAAAAATGGGAAATAAAGGCTTAGATGTTTTATGGAACCGTCCCATGGCTGGCGAGTGATAATGGTAACTGAGGACCCTGGAGTCGTGTTCCTTCTTTACTTGCTTCTACTTGCTGGTGGTTCCAGAGATACCCAGGCAGGGTGATGTATCCTTAGTAACTAAGAACAGAATATGAACAATTAAATTCTGTCTATTTTGATCCATAATAAGAAAGATGCCTGGAAGTGTTGTTTACAATATACACTGAAAGCTTTAAACTCAATAAATATTTATGTAAACACAGCTCTTACTAAAGATTTAGAAGTTGTTTGCAAAGACTGTTTCTAAATGTTAATAACTCTGAATAATTCCTATTGTATTAAAGATGTATGTTATGAGATCTGAACTGAATACATGAGGGTGATGTGACTGGCGTTTCATGTTCTGGAAGAGATGTGCCTTTCGTCCAATTTGATGGGGAGTCAGAGGCCCTACTATGTATTGCGCTGGGCAGGAAAGGCGTGATGAATAATTCATGGTCTGTCTGCGTGTCTCACAAACTTAACCAGGCAGCAGGAGAAATACCATCTTACCTCCAGGCCAGGCACAGGTTGGCAGGCTGTCAGTTGGAGGGGGGGCAGGAGCGGGGAAGGAAGTGGCGCCTCATGGGTTCATCCCATTCGACCCTCACGGGGGCCCCTCCGAGTGGGAGAGGGTGCATCTGTTTTACAGGTGGGGTTCTGAGGAGGTTACTCAGAATCACATAGAGAGCAAGAAACAGAACAGGCTTCCACCTCTGGTGGGAAAGCCCAGGCACTTTCCGGGACCCCGTGAGCCTCCACATACCCTTCTAATTTCTTTAAGAGAGGTGCCAGGTGTACCAGGTGTGGAAAAACAGTTGTGGGTACAGTCAGGGAGAACCGGAGGTGGAGGGGTGAGGCAGGAGTGCAGAAATCTCTCTCTGGAGGGGAGCAGCGACCTCTGAGGATTACAAGGAGGGCAGGCTGGCTGTCCACAGACTTGGCGGGGGAGGGGCATTGATTGAGCTATAACTGACATGCATCCCCGAAGAAGCGTCATGATTTGATTTATGTACATCTTGAAATGACCATCGCAACAAGCTGAGTGAACGTCATGGTTTTATCGGGGGCATTTTCGCAGAGGACAACAGGAGCAAAATGAAAGCTGCAGGAAACCGCGGACGCTGCTGCGGGGTGGGGCGGTGGGTGGCGGGTCGCAACAGGAAGTGAGACTGCGCCTGCGCGGCGGGTGGGTGCTCTGGGGTAGGGATGGGGACAGCACCTTGGGACCGGACCTGCGTGAGTCCACATCCTGGCCCCCGCATCTGTGACTGCTGTGACTGGGTGATAAGAACCTTACCAGGGAAGCACTCAGCACAGTGCCCGCCCAGCACAGACGGAGTGAGGGGCCGCACGCTTGTCAAGAAATGGGAAGCATTTCAGGGTTTGGGGACAGGAAAAGACGTGGTCTATGCCATTGGCTTCCTAGGTTTCAGGGTCTATTGATTCTGACCCTTAGGAGGGCTAAACTTTAAAAAAATGATTAATCCATAGCAACTTGGTGAAAAAATGGGAAACAGTGTTTAACTCTTTATGACTTGCATATCTCCAAATTGGCACATTTCTCAAACTTTCAAAAAAAGTGGGTAGAACTTGTTTTTTTTTTTTTTTTTTCAATTGCTCTGTATATTAATCTAGAAAGGAGTCACCTGTTAAAATCGTGATGGTCCTGACTTTACTCAAACACTTGTATTTCTTAGGTTCTTTTTGGGTGTCAGAATTCTTTTTTAAAAAATGATTGAAGTGTAATTGATTTACAATGCTGTGTTAATCTCTGCCGTACAGCAAAGTGTCTCAGTTATTGTTCTTCGGTTGCTAAGTCATGTCTGACTCTTTGTGACCCCCATGGACTGCAGAATGCCAGGCTTCCCTGTCCTTCACTGTCTCCTGGAGTTTGCTCAAATTCATGTCCATTGAGTTGGTGATGCCACCCAACCATCTCATCCTCTGCTGCCCTCTTCTCCTTCTGCCTTCAATCTTTCCCAGCATCAGGGCCTTTTTCAGTGAGTCAGCTCTTTGCATCAGATGGCCAAAGTATTGGAGCTTCAGCTTCATCATCAGTCCTTCCAATGAATATTCAGGATTGATCCCCTTTAGGATTGACTGGTTTGATCTCCTTGCAGTCCAAGGGACTCTCAAGAGTCTTCTCCAGTACCACAATTTGAAAGCATCAATTCTTTGGGGCTCAGCCTTCTTTATGGTCCAACCCTCACATCCATACATGACCACTGGAAAAACCACAGCTTTTTGTATGTAGACCTTTATAAGCAAAGTTATGCCTTTGCTTTTTAATATGCTGTCTAGGTTCATCATAGCTTTTCTTCCAAGGAATAAGCATCTTTTAATTTCGTGGCTGCAGTCACCATCTGCAGTGATTTTGGAGCCCAAGAAAATAAAATCTTTCACTTTTCCCCCTTCTGTTTGCCAAGAAGGGGCTTCTGAGGTGGCTCAGTGGTAAAGAATCTGCCTGCAATGCAGGAGATGCAGGAATGATCCCTGGGTCAGGAAGATCCCCTGGAGGAGAGCATGGCAACCCACTCCAGTATTCTTGTCTGGAGAATCCCACGGACACAGGAGCCTGGTGGGCTACAGTCCATAGGGTCACAAAGAGTTGGACACGACTGGAAGTGACAGAGCACACATGCACACACGATGCATACGTATGTTTATTCTCTTCCATTATAGGTTGTTGCAAGACTCTGAATGTAGTTCCCTGTGCTATACTGTAGGACCTTGTTGCTTATCCATGTTCTGTATAATAGCTTGCATCTGTTAACCCGAAACTCCCAATATACCCTCCCCACCCCCTTCCCTTTGGCAAGCACGAGTCTGTTCTCTATGCCTGTTTCTGTTTTGTAGATAAATTCATCTGTGTCATACTTCAGATCCCACATATAAGTGATATCATGTGATATTTGTCTTTCTCTGACTTACTTCACTTAGTATGATCATGTCTAGGTCCATCCATGTTGCTGCAAATGGCATTATTTCATTCTTTTTTATGACTAGTATTCTATTACACACACACACACACACATGCACACACACGCAAACACTGCATCTTCCTTATCCACTCATGTTGATGGGCATATGGGTTGCTTCTATGTCTTGGCTATTGTGAATAGGGTGGCTATGAACATGGGGTGCATGTATCTTTGTGAATTATAGTCTGGCTATGTTGGGTGTCACAGTTCTATCCCTGTCTCTGGGAATGCCTCCTACTCTCTCCCAGAATCCCTGTATCTGGTTCCACTTACACTGATAACTTACACTGTAACTACAACTGTTTCCTTCAAGTGTTCATTTATTTAAGTTCATAAAACAAAGGGAAAAGGAAAGCAAAG
Organism: Moschus berezovskii; assembly: GCF_049115385.1. NCBI lineage: Eukaryota > Metazoa > Chordata > Mammalia > Artiodactyla > Moschidae > Moschus > Moschus berezovskii. Next base: position 92,247,276 of record NC_142471.1, on the reverse strand, counting down.
GACCATAATTCATTATTCTGAAACTTTTTTTTTTCATTTTGCCATCTTTGCGCACTGGTATGTTTATTTAGGGGTTTATTTGTAAGTCTCTGCTGGTATAGAATTTGGTTCAGAACCACAGTCACGACGATCTATTGAATTTCCTGAGCACTCAGTTTAGCAGAGGGCTTTACGTACTGCAGAAAGTGTAACAGAGTTCTGAGCACTGGCTGTGGATTCAAATCCCTGACCCTTCTTGCACTAACACTATTGATTCCTTTGATCCAGCTGTGGACTAAATGCTCCCAGACATTATTTATCAAATGCCTTTATCATGTATGTGACATTATAACTCCTCTTTTATAGAAGAAATAGAAATTTAGAGCTAATAAGTAGCTTGCCCAGGGTCACAGAGCAAAGTTCATAGTTAGCATTTGTCTTATAGTGTTTTGAATCAGTCTCCTGTGAACAAAGCACAGACATTTGAATTAATGAATGAACTGTTTGTCTCAGAAACACATATTTTTTTTTGATTCTTAAGAGTGAAACCATATAGACAACATTTAAAAATCATTAGAGATGCTGAATTTCAGAAAGCTTCAAAATGCCTTTCTCCAGTTTGTACTCACCGCAGCAAAAGATCTTTAAAATGGAGTGCTACGATTCATGGAAAGATCCCCAGTTGATTGCTATTTAATGGGAAGGATGTGTATGTGGGAGAAGAAAGCAGTCTTGGCAAATTTCCAGCGGAGGAGGAAAGCGCATCCATTATGTGACATGCTTGTCATGACCGGGGTTCATACGTGTCACCAGTTAACCATGTCCCTTACACCTTAACCGCACATAAAGGCATCTTGTCCTGCCCTTGCCAAGGATTCAGGCTGTGTTAGGACGTGACACTGAGGGCCCAGCCAGGGATGCTGTCGTGTCAGAAGGGAAGATACAGAATGAAGGCTTGGAGCTGAAAAGAACCATTTGGAGGAAACACCGCAGCAAGCACAGGGGCTTACTCAGTAAACCCTGGGAAAGGGACCAGCAAAGTGGCTGAGTTTCAGAGAAAGACCACATCTGGGAGAACCGAAGCCCAGGAATGCTTCAGGGAAAGAAGGTTCTGGAATGAGGGCAGGGCTCCTTGGTGCACCTGGACCCTCACAGTGACCCAGGCTGTACGGCCAGCTCATGGCCTAGTCTCAGCTTTGTCCTTTGACCCCACGGCTGGAATATGATGACCTGGGCCATGAACCCCTGCTGGTCCGGCTTCCCGGTGCCTTCTGCTGTGATATGGACTTGACTCTGGGTTGGCCTTTCTGGGACTTGCTGAAAGCCTGGGTGATTACAAGTGCCTCTCAGTTGGTCACTGAAATTCCAGACAGTTTCCCGGTGGGAAGAGACATCCCTGCTTAGAACCTGGCTTCCCTGCTGTCCCCCATACGTGGAGTTCAGGGCCAGGTAATAATTCAGAGGCGGAATTATTCACAGCCACAGACTCCCCTTTCTGGGCTTCTCTCCTTTCCTGGATTTCCTCTGTAATTTCTAATCATCTTGGCAGCCCTGACTTTTCCCCAAGCCCTCCTGTCAACAGGCTGATCTAAGGGCCCCCACCAAGTGGGACGGAGGGTTCTTGAAGGAGAAGAGATTAAATGTGAATCACACCCTCTGTGACTTTCTTTCAAGGGTTGAACTACCTCCAGTTTCTGCCTAATTTTGGTTGCTCTCTAGTACCTCCAAAAATTATTTTTTAAAGGCTTTTGTTGAGAGTTTATAATTATTATAACCAACATGAAGGTTAGTCTGACACATGCTGCTCTGTATGACCGGAAGGCAGAACTCCGATAAGCTTATAGTTTTATTTTTTGCATTTTGTTTTGTCCTGGTTATGTTTCTGAGCACTAATTTTGGTTGTTTCCAATATAATTTGAATTCTTTATTTTCCTCCTTGAGGAATAAAAAAAGAGGGACTAAAGTAACTTCCAATCTGATAATTGTGGGCTCCCAAACTACTTAAAATTTTTTAAAATAAAACATGTTTTTACACTGGAACATTTTAAATGTTTTAATTATGTCACAAGGCTTTGTGAGCATTTTACAAATTGTGAAAGCAGTTGCATCTTTTTTAAAATATAAGTTTAATTTTTATTTTATTTTGAGGTATAGTTGCCTTATGATGTGTTGGTTTCATGTGTACAGCAAAGTCGTCTAGATATGCATATGCAGGTATCCATTCTTTACCAGATTATTTTCCCTTACAGGTTATTACAGAGAATTGAGTAGAGTTTCCTGTGCTGTATAGTAGGTCCTTGTGATGATCTATTATATATATATGTATATATAAGGTGTATATGTTAACCCCAAACTCCCAGTTTATCTGTCTCCCTGAGTTACTTCTTATTTTTATTATTTTTAAGAATTGAAGTATAACTGATGTGCATCTGAGCGTGCTATGTCATTTCAGTCGTGTCCGACTCTGTGACCCTATGGACTGTAGCCCACCAGGTTTCTCTGTCTATGGGATTCTCCAGGCAACATAGTGGGGTGGGTTTCCATGCCTTCCTCCAGGGGATCTTCCCCACCCTGGGATTGAATCTGGGTCTCTCTCCTGCATTGCCGGCAGATTCTTTACCACTGGGCCACCAGGGAACTTATTTGAATTTGTAAATGTTTATATTTTTTTTGTATCTTCCAACCTGCTTATCTTCTTCTGATGCCTTATAGCATCTGTTTTGAATCTTTCTCTCTTCTTTGATTATTAGAGAATCAGGTTGTTTTGTATTATTCCATTGGGCTGCTGTGATAAAAATACCATGAACTGGGCAGCTTATAAACTAGAAACATTCATCTCTCATAGTTCTGGAAGCTGGGAGTGCAACCACGATCATGGTGCCTGCAACTTTAGTGTCTGGCTGGAGCTCGCATCCGGTTCAGAAATGAGGCTTCTCCCTGTGTCCTCACAGGATGGAAGAGGCAGGGGATCTTTAGTAAGGTCACCAATCTCATTCATGAGGGCTTTACAGTTACCCTCATGACCTAAGCAAAGACTCCATCTCCTAATACCATCACCTTGGGGATGAGATTTCAGCTTGTGATTTTAGGGGGACTTAAAAAATCATTCTGCCCATGGCACCTCTGATATCTTTGAGATGGGTAAGAAATACTCTCTCAGTTTTCAGCAACCATGGAGTTACTGGGTTTTACAAAGTCCTTAGCCATAGCCTCTCCGTTTCATGATCTGGTTCTGACGGCCTCCTCTTCCTCTGTCTTGGGCAGTTTCCCTCAGGTCAGATGCCACGTCCTCCATAAATGAACATGGGGTCTCTGTGTGGTTTCTCCTTCAGATTGATTCCTGCCGACCATTGATTGGTTCGCTTCGTGCATGATCTGCCCCAGTCACAGATCTAGTTAACGACTGATGAAGGGAGTGCCAGGCCTGTGACGCTGACCTCACGGACGTGGTGAGCAGCTTCAGACTTGGAGGCCTGCCTTGTCTCTCAGTGTCTCCGCGTCTTCAGCCGTGTCTCACGGCGCCCCAGGTGTGCACCCTTTTCAGTTTTGCAGCTCTGGCTCTTCCCTTGTTCATTTTAAGATGATGCTTTCCTTTCCTTTTCAGATTGTTTGCAGTGACTTTGAAAGGGGTGGGAGAAGTAGGTTCACTCACTTGTCTTTAACCAAAAAGTTCCCTTTGCTCCCAATTTTAAGGGGTTGTGAATTACTAAGTAAGGGTGCAGGTAGTCATTGATTTTTGCATGGCCTCAATACCATGCAAAATTAGGAACATCTACACTCATACTTTTCCAGGAAGTTTTAAAAAATGGTCTTGTATTTCACGTTTTTCTTTCATAATTTCATAAATGTTTATATCATTTTTTTTGAGGTTTGAAGGATGCGTGATTAAAATGTTTTTCTTTCTTTCTCTTGGTATGGTTTTTACTGTTTCTTAAACTTAAGTGCAAGCTGAAGACTATCCATGAGATTAGGGTGTTCTCCAAGCTTGTTTTGAAAGGGTTGCTGTGTGAGTCTCTTTCAGAAGTGAGTGTGATCTATACTTTATGCTCCAATGTGGACCATTTCATGTTATCCGAATAGAAATGGAGACTTTAAACTGCTTTAACCAACACTTAGCTATCACAGAAGAAGGGAGAAACTCTGGGATGGGAAAGCAAGAAGGTCAGAATTCAGAAGTGTGTCTTGCTTGCCCTTGGCCATGTGGGTCCTTATTCCTTTCTTTCTCCCCCCGCAAACCTATGCCACGAGGATGGACACAAACCGGCTCCTCCACTGCCCGGGTGGAATGGGAACTTTTTCACGATGGTGTCAGGGCTAGCTTGTTCCTAGTTAACCTTTCTCTTTCATGACCTGCTCTCTCCAGCTCAGGTTAAGGGAGCCATCTTTGTCTAAGGAAAGAGTTCACCAATGTATTTGCCAAAACAAAATGTCAGCTTTCTACCGAGAATGCAGACACTCTGACAATTTTTATAGTTTGTGTCCATTTGTGAACTATGAGGTTTAATGAGAGAAAGTTTGCCATGCAGGACAATGTGTGCAGAGTGCCTGGTAGGTGTCATGGAAAGTTCTGGGCAGTGTCTTCACACCGTGAAGTAGGATGATGGCTGGAGAAGTCCTCAGGGGAAGTGGGGTTGAGGGCGGCATGGTGGACTTTAGCCCTGTGGGGAGGAGGAGGAGGAGGGGTTTGGGGTAATGCTATGAATAACCCTGTGGATGTTGATGGCACTTGGTATGTTGGGGGACGTGAGGATCTAAGGAGGCAAAGGGAACAGGCAAGGGATCAGGTGTGCACCCCTGTGCAGGCAACATTTGGTCTCTGAGGTTCTACCATCAGAGTCAATGTGCCTTTGTGTGTGGGCACAGTCTAAACATCGGCCAAGATACATACTATTTTATATAGAATGCATAAACAGCAAGGGCCTCCTGTAAAGCATGGGGAACTGTGTTCCCAACTGTCTTCCATATTGCAGGTGGATTCTTTACCATCTGAGCCACCTGGGAAGCCCATAATTCCCTGCACTATAGAGTATGTCCTTGTTGCTTGTCTAACTTACACATAGTAGTTTGTATCTCTTAATCCCATATCCCTAACTTGCCCTTTCCCCCTTCCCTATCCCCTCTGAAAGTGAAAGTCACTGAGTCATGTCTGACTCTTTACAACCGCATGGACTACACAGTCCGTGGAATCCTCCAGGCCAGAATACTGGAGTGGGTAGCTGTTCCCTTCTCCAGGGGATCTTCCCAACCCAGGGACTGAACCCAGCTCTCCTGCATTGCAGGCAGATATTTTACCAGCTGAGCCACCAGGGAAGCCCCCCTCTCTCCTCTGGTAATCACTAATTTGTTTTCTACACTTGTGGGTCTGTTTCTGTTTTGCTAAATACATTTTATATTATTTCTTTAGATTCCACATATAAGTGATATCATACAGTATTTTTCTTTCTCTGTCTGACTTATTTCACTAAGCATAATCTCCAGGTCTATTTTGCTACAAGTGGTAGGATTTCATTCTTTTTTATGACTGAGTAATGTTCCATTGTATATATATCCCACATCTTCTTTATCCATTCATCTGTTGATGGACATCTTTTTTTATTATCAGTTTTTGCTTCATATATTTTGAAGCGCTATTATTAGGGATACTGCTATAAATATGTTATGCCTCCCTGCTACATTGACAATTTTTATCATTATAAAATGCCCTGTTTTATCTTAAGTAATGCTTCTTGTCTTGAAATTGGTTTTGTTGGATACTAATGTAGACACTCTACTTTTGTTATGATTAATGTTTGCATGGTATAATGTTTCTTCATTATTTTTACTTTTAACCTCTTCATGTCTTTAAAAATGAATGAATCCTTTGTAGGAATGAATGAATCCTTTGTAGACAGTATATACTTGAATCTTAGTTTTTATCCAGCTGAGAATTTCTGTTTTATGATTAGAGTTTTTAGTTCATTTACACTTAATATAATTACAGTTGGATTTAGGCAAGTGTTTTTGCGATTTGTTCTCTATTTGTCTCATCTGTTTTTTGTTTCTCTGTTTCTCTTTGCTTGTCTTCTTGTGAGTTAGCACAGTATTTCTTTTGGTTCCTCTTTAGGTGTTTTTGCTATCTCTATTTTAATTATTTTTTAGTGTTTCCTATAGGGATTACATTATCTATCTTTGATCACAATCAACTTAAATTTAACATTACACTACTTTATGTCTAATATAGGAATATTATAAACAGCGCTTCCCTGGTGGCTCAGACGGTAAAGTGTCTGCCTGCAGTGTTGCAATGTGGGAGATTCAGGTTTGATCCCTGGGTTGGGAAGATCCCCTGGAGAAGGAAATGGCTACCCACTCTAGTACTCTTGCCTGGAGAATCTCATGGATGGAGGAGGCTGGTAGGTTACAGTCCATGGGGTGGCAAAGAGTCGGATACGACTGAGCAACTTCACTAGTTCCACCAATCTACTCCGCTGGTACTAGAAGCTGAACTCATCTTTAATTAAAAAAAAAAAAATTAAAAACATACATAAATTTTAAAAATTCTTTAGGGGTGCAGTTCTATGAGCTTTTTTTTTTTTTTAATTAGAACTTTAAAAAATTTTATTTGTCTGTGCTGGGTCTTAGTTGCCACATGTGGGATCTAGTTCCCTGACCAGGGATTGAACCTGGTCCCTCTGCACTGGGAACGAGGAGACCTAACCACTGAAGCACCAAGGAAGTCCCTGGTTCTGTGAGTTTTGACACTTGTATGTCTTCCTGTACCGATTACCTTAATCAAGATATAGAACAGCTCCATTACCCAGCCACCCCCGCCCCCTAAATGTCCTCATGTTACCTTTCTGTAGTGAGACCTTCCTCTTACTATAGTTCTTGGCAGCTACTGATCCATTTTCCGTAGCTATCATTTATCTTTGAGAATGTCAAATAAGTGGACTTGTCCAATATGTAGACCTTTGAGACTGCTTCTCTCTCATAGTACATTTTTGCCAACTCAACGGACGTGGGTTTGGGTGGACTCCTGAAGTTGGAGATGGACAGGGAGGCCTGGCGTGCTGCGATTCATGGGGTCGCAAAGAGTCGGACACGACTGAGTGACTGAACTGAACTGAACATTTTTGCAAATCATCCATTTGTCCCATGGACCAATGGTGTGTCCCTTTTTCCTTTTTTACTGCTGAGTGATAGTCAGTTGGACAGATGGGCCACACTTTATCATTCACCTGGTGAACAATGTATGGAATGTTTCCAGCTTCTGGCTTTCACAAATAAAGCTACTGTGAATTTTTGTGTACAAGTTTTTGTGTGAGCATTCAGCTCATTCAGTTCAGTCATTTCAGTCACTCCATTGTGTCCAACTCTTTGTGACCCCTTGGACTGCAGCACACCAGGCTTCCCTGTCCATCAACAGCTGCCAGAATGTGCTCAAACATGTTCATCGAGTCGGTGATGCCATCCAACCATCTCATCCTCTGTCGTCCCCTTCTCCTTCTCCCTTCAATCTTTCCCAGCATCAGGGTCTTTTCCAGTGAGTCGGTTCTTCGCATCAGGAGGCCAAAATATTGTAGCTTCAGCTTCAGCATCAGTCCTTCCAGTGAATATTCAGGGTTGCTTTCCTTTAGGATGGACTAGTTTGATCTCCTTGAAGTCCAAGGGACTCTCAAGAGTCTTCTCCAACACCACAGTTTTGTGAGCATAAGTTTTCATTTTTTTTAGGGCAGGTACTCAGGAATGGAGTTGTTGGGTCATTCAATAAATGCGTATCTAGCTTCGTTTGTCTGTCAAACTGTTTTCCAGAGGGACGGTACCATTTTGTCTTCCTGTCATCGATGTGTAAGAGTTGCAGTTGCTCCATATCCTTGCCAGCATTTGTTATTGTTATTATTTTAAAACATTTTAGTCCTTCTAGTAGGTGTATAGGTATTTTACTATGATTTTAATTTGCATTTCTCTAATGGCTAATGATGTTAAACATCTTTAATGTGCTTATTTACCATCTTCAAACAGTCATTGGTGAAGTGTCTGTACAAGTCCTGTTCTCATTTTAAGAAGTGGAATGTTTGCTTTCTAATTGTTGAGTTTTGAGAGTTCTCTTATATTCTGGGTATAAGTAGTTTGTTGAGCATGTGGTTTGTAAATATTTTCTTCCAGTTTGTAGCTTGTCTCTTTATTCTCTTGATGGTACATTTGAATGAGGATGAATCTCAAATCTTAATAAAATTCACCTTATCTTTTTTTTATGCTTAAATCTGTCAAATTATTATTGCTGAGTGGGAGTAAGAGCCAAATACCTCCTCTTCTAACATTTGCTGATGAGAAGTTCTACCTTTAATGTAGTGATTTTGGTGTCATTTCTATGTACTTTTCATCTTAGCCCAGTTTTTGATGGTTTTCCTCTAAAAAGTTTTATCATATTTATTTTATATTTAGATCTCTGATTCACTTTGAACAGATCTTTATATAGGCCAAGGTTTATTCTTTGTGTGTGGCTGACAATTGTTCTAACATCGTTGTAGAAACTACCTTCTTTTTTAAAAAAATATATCTTTTTTCTTGCCATTTGCAGCAACACAGGTGGACGTAGAGATTATCATACTGAATAAAATATACAGAGAAAGACAAATATCATATGATATTGCTTATATGTGAAATCTAAAAAAATAAAATATGCAAAAATGCCTCTCTCTCTCTCAATAGATTCTTTGCCATCTGAGCTACTAGGGAAGCCCCCTCCAGTAGAATTCTAGAGCTCAGTAAAAGTAAATGAAATATGCAGTAAAAAAAAAAAAAAGTACATACCTCTTTCTCCACAGTACACCGGTTCTCTGGTTACCTGCCCAGAGACAGAAACTGTTATGAAAATCTAGTGGATTTTTCCAGTAAAATTGTGTGTATATGTAAGTATAAGGATGTATATCTTCTGAAACACCCCACCAATTGTAGCATTCTCTATCTACTGTTTATGGCCTTGCTTTTTTTTTTTCACAATATGGTATATTGGAGAATATCCCATATTAATACAAGAATTGCCTCATTCTTTGAAATAGCTTTATAATATTCTGTTGTATGAATGCAACGGTTTACTTAACTGGCTCAGGATAATACACCCTTAGGATGTTTCAACTCACTTGCCATTCAGTTATATCCTTTTAATTATCTTATTCATGGGGATCTCAGGTTCCTATAAAAGTACAGGCAATAGGTAACATCCTTCCTATTTAAAAAAAAAATAGCATAATACAGCAGGACTGCTTTCCCTTCAATAAAGATAAAAGAAACATTCTACAAGTGCAAAAGAATGATCTTCAAATGAACTTTAGACAGAAATACATCAAGAATGTCTCTCACAATGAAACTTCCCTCTTTAAGAACAGGAAGGCAGGGATTCTTATAGGTACTTATAGTGCTGCTTAACAATGGAATTAAATGGTCTCATTTCTTTTCTCAAAAGGCCCTGCTAAAGAAGCTATTTCTGAGCAGGGCTTTGGTTTCTATCTTCTGACTGTAAGGGCTGCTCACGTGTCAAGCAGACCTATAAACCTGGATACAAAGACCTTCCTTCAGTCCCAGATTTATCTGTTCTGTCAAAGCTCATGGAAAGAGCAGGGAGAGGGCAGGTTGGTAATGGTCTGTGAGGTCCCCCGAGGTGCTGAGACCCATGTTGCTGTTGACAAGTCTGGGTAGCTAGACTGTTTGCCCAAGTGTAGGAAATACAGTGGGCTTTCCTGGTGGCTCAGTGGTAAAGAATCTGCCTGCCACTGCAGGAGATGCGAGAGATGCCGGTTCTATCTCTGGGTGGCGAAGATCTGCTGGAAGAAAATGGCAACCCACTCCAGTATTCTTGCCTGGGAAATCCCATGGACAGAGGAGCCTGGCGGGCTACAGTCCATGGGGTCACAAAAGAGCTGGACACGATTTAGTGACTAAACAACAACAACAAAGAAATACAATAATGATGAGAAAAGGTGATAGGATGTGGGCACCTCGTCTTTATACCACAGACCACAAGAATCTGAGACTCAAATTTAAATTCAGAAGAAAGAAAACTTGTGTGAAGGGTGGCATGCAGAATTCTCCTTCATCATCTCAGAAATGTGGTTCTAGGGCAGGGAAGGTTAATAACGCCTCGTAACTCTTCTCAGCCCTGCTATTTAACTTGAGGAGACTTATTTTTACCCTGAATTCTAAGTACTCAGCTCAGTATATTTTAAATCTTCAGAGCTAAGAGCTTCATAAAGGTGAATGAATACTGTCTTGGGTTTGAGCTGTGCCATAATTTTAAGTTTAGATCATACAGTGCAAGTGACAGAAGCTTCTGGAAAGAAGATTCCTTGCTTTGATTAAACTGGCTGGGTCATTAGGTCTCCATTATTCTCATAGCAGTTGGCTATGGTAGGATGCAAGCCATTGTGTTTATGACCTGAGAACTCTTTCCGCTAAATGGAAATGATGGTATTAGTTCACTGACATAATTACACAATTTGGTTCTGGGAGCAAATCTGGAATTGGTCCCTAATGTGTTTTAATTGCTCATGCAACTTTATGGAATTTTTAAGAGTCTGTAGTAGCTATATTATGTACGTTGCCTCCTGCACAGATAAGCTTTCCTACCACTTCCCTCAGAGGGGTACAGCTTCATCTGTCTATTCTGAATTCTTTGTTCTTCTGATTATTTGAATGTTTCTATTCCGAGGTATAGTTAAAAACAGCGACAAAGATTCTAGATGCTGAGGGAACTTATAGCACTTACCATTTATTAGGCTCTTATCATATGTCAGGCTTTATTGGAGACACAATAATAAGAAATTAATAATTATATTTTTGTGAACATCTCCTGAACACTTGCTTTGTGCTGAACGCTGTTCTAAGTGGTATACATAACATCGTCCATTTTATACTCATGCAAACCCTATGAGATATGATTTATTTAACAGACAAGTGGTGCAGAGACCTTAAGTAAATGCCTAAATAACTCAGCTAGTTAGTGATGGAGGCAGGAAGTGAACCCAGGCTCTGAGTCTTGTGCTCCTAGCTGCCATGATCACTGGCTTCCTAGATGCAAGTGTTAAATTCACATCAGTGTTCTCTGGGCACCATATCCCAAGCCCCTGAGGTGGTATGCTGCATCATGAAAAGCAATGCCAGTTGTATCCTGCTGTGCCAACACGGGGCTTGGATTCATCCATTCAACAAATACTTACTGACCTTTGTGCCCATCTGGGACAATTAAACACACTCTAAGCTTGGAATGTGAAGTCAAGAGGGCCTTAGAAAGCATTACTACGAACAAAGCTAGTGGAGGTGATGGAATTTCAGTTGAGCTATTTCAAATCCTGAAAGATGATGCTGTGAAAGTGCTGCACTCAATATGCCAGCAAATTTGGAAAACTCAGCAGTGGCCACAGAACTGGAAAAGGTCAGTTTTCATTCCAATCCCAAAGAAAGGCAATGCCAAAGAATGCTCAAACTACCGCACAATTGCACTCATCTCACACGCTAGTAAAGTCATGCTCAAAATTCTTCAAGCCAGCCTTCAGCAATACGTGAACCATGAACTTCCAGATGTTCAACCTGGTTTTAGAAAAGGCAGAGGAACCAGAGATCAAATTGCCAATGTCCGCTGGATCATGGAAAAAGCAAGAGAGTTCCAGAAAAACATCTATTTCTGCTTCATTGATTATGCCAAAGCCTTTGACATGGCCTTTGTGTGGATCACAATAAACTATGGAAAATTCTGAAAGAGATGGGAATACCAGACCATCTGACCTGCCTCTTGAGAAACCTGTATGCAGGTCAGGAAGCAACAGTTCAAACTGGACATGGAACAACAGACTGGTTCCAAATAGGAAAAGGAGTACGTCAAGGCTGTGTATTGTTACCCTGCTTATTTAACTTCTATGCAGAGTACATCATGAGGAACGCTGGGCTGGAAGAAGCACAAGCTGGAATCAAGATTGCCAGGAGAAATATCAATAACCTCAGATATGCAGATGACACCACCCTTATGGCAGAAAGTGAAGAGAAACTCAAAAGCCTTTTGACGAAAGTGAAAGAGGAGAGTGAAAAAGTTGGCTTAAAGCTCAACATTCAGAAAACTAAGATCATGGAATCTGCTTCCATCACTTCATGGCAAACAGATGGGGAAACAGGGGAAACAGTGGAAACAGTGTCAGACTTTATTTTGGGGGTCTCCAAAATCACTGCAGATGCTGATTGCAGCCATGAAATTAAAAGACGCTCCTTGGAAGGAAAGTTATGACAAACCTAGATAGCATATTAAAAAGCGAAGACATTACTTTGCCAACAAAGGTCCGTCTAGTCAAGACTATGGTTTCTCCATTGGTCATGTATGGATGTGAGAGTTGGACTGTGAAGAAATCTGATCGCCGAAGAATTGATGCTTTTGAACTGTGGTGTTGGAGAAGACTCTTGAGACTCCCTTGGACTGCAAGGAGATCCAACCTGTCCATTCTAAAGGAGATCAGTCCTGGGTGTTCATTGGAAGGACTGATGCTAAAGCTGAAACTCCAGTACTTTGGCCACCTCATGCGAAGAGTTGACTCACTGGAAAAGACTCTGATGCTGGTAGGGATTGGGGGCGGGAGGAGAAGGGGACGACAGAGAATGAGATGGCTGGATGGCATCACCGACTCTGTGGACATGAGTTTGAGTGAACTCCGGGAGTTGGTGATGGACAGGGAGGCCTGGCGTGCTGTGATTCATGGGGTCACAAAGAGTCGGACACGACTGAGTGACTGAACTCAAATGATCTGAAGCTGCTGAAGAAAACTAAGCATTAAAGAGTGCTAGAAACTGGGTGTTATGGCAGTTAAAAGGAGATAAATGGCTTTCCGTGGGTTCGAGGGTGCAAGAAAGACCACGCGTGGGTGGATGGTTTGAGGAGAGCCTTGTAGGATGCACTGAACCAGGACATTCTGAAGAGGGGAATGAGGGGCTTTCAACACAGAGGGGTGGATAATCATAAGTCAGCTACTTGAACATTCTGGGTTTCTTTTTATGAAACATTCTGATTTCTTTTTATGACAATCACAGGCAAAATGTAAAGTTAAATTTGATGACCTCTAAGGTTACTTCCATCATTGAAATTCTGGGATTCTTTCAATCTAAGCCTTATGGGCATTGAGTAATGAATCTGACAGCATACTCAGGAATTCAGCAAGAAATTTGCTTAATTGTATCTTAGCTATATTCATCCCAGAAAGTCATCTGCCAACTCTTATTTACTAGGAGAGGACTCTCAAATTTTTCTTTCCAAGGATCCTTCCCTGAGCTCATTTGCCCTCCCTTGCAGCCACATAATATTCTGCAGATTATAGAGTGTGTTTGACCAGGCAGATAATTTAAAGGTTTCACATATTTAACCCTCAGTGTGATTAATTAATTGATGGACATGAAAAATATTTAGTCTTCATAATTAATCAGTTAACAATAAACCTTTGTTGAGAATCTATTTGGTATTAAGAACTGTGCTAATAACAGGGGATATAACAATGAGCAAATTAACCTTAGCTCTTTGTATCTTGGCATTCATACCCTGGTGGATTACGTTTTTTCCATAGAATCAGAACTCAGATGCTGAGCCATCCTGGTTCTCCCACTTACAGGCTGTGTGACCTGAGGCAAGTTACCTAACCTCTCTGGCTGTCAGTTTCCTGTGTAAACAGAGGTTAATGTTAGTCTTAACCTCATCAGTTCAGTTCAGTTCAGTCGCTCAGTCGTGTCCGACTCTTTGTGACCCCATGAATCACAGCACGCCAGGCCTCCTTGTCCATCACCAACTCCCGGAGTTCACCCAGACTCATGTCCATCGAGGCAGTGATGCCATCCAGCCATCTCATTCTCTGTCGTCCCCTTCTCCTCCCGCCCCCAATCCCTCCCAGCATCAGAGTCTTTTCCAGTGAGTCAACTCTTCGCATGAGGTGGCCAAAGTATTGGAGTTTCAGCTTTAGCATCAGTCCTTCCAATGAACACCCAGGACTGATCTCCTTTAGAATGGACTGGTTGGATCTCCTTGCAGTACAAGGGACTCTCAAGAGTCTTCTCCAACACCACAGTTCAAAAGCATCAATTCTTCGGCGATCAGATTTCTTCACAGTCCAACTCTCACATCCATACATGACCTCATAGGATTGTTAAAAGGATTAAATAAGTTATTTTAAAAGTTATTTGTAAAGGACTTGGAACACTATATGACACACAGTGGGTTCTAAGAAGAGATTAAGTAAATTATGTAAATCAGCTGATAATTACATGTTTTCTCTACATATTGATACACCATAGTTAACCGTCCTTCTGAATATCATTGAAGTTTTGTCTTTAGCTCAATGTGTAATTTTTGCAATGACATGACTACCTGTCAAATTAACTCTTGTATAGCTTTTCCAGAAAGAAACTAATTTGTAACAGGCATAGATTTGAAGGGCTACCACAAGTGACACTCCACTCTGAAATCTTTCCTTAACTTCCATTTTCTGGCCAAGAATCATCCTTTCTTAGATGCATTACGTCCATCAGTAGCACCAGTTTTCTTTCTGGCATTCTTTCCCCCAAAAAGCAGTGTTTCAAAAAGAATCCCTTCATGAGAGTTGCTGCCTGAGACACAGCCTCGAAGGAAGAAGAAGCCTTTGTGGGTTTAAGAATCTGAGGCTTTGGAAGCAGGCCCTCAGTGTGTCTGGGTTTGAGGTGGGATCAGCCAGATGTTCAGGGCAGAGGAAGTAGACCGTGCAAGGGCCTGGAGGCAAGAGAGAGCCGTGCTTGCAACAGACAAGGATGGCAGGAAAACGTGTGTGGTTGGGAGGGAGACACGTGTCCAGAGAGATAGGCAGCAGCGGGATCTTAAAGGGTCTGCAAAGATCTGACTTCATCACGAAGGCACTGGAGGAACCCTGAGCAGTTTTCAGGCGGTGAGCAGTGGAGAATTTAACCCTGCCCAGAGGAGACCTGACCTCTGACCTTTGCCCTTGGTTTCTAGGAGGTGATGTCTAAGCCCTCGGAATGTTCTGCCTGATAGGAGCATCCTTGTATTTCTGGGGTCCTTGGGCCAAGCAGGACAGCAGCAATGTGATGTGGGATGGGGACTCTGGGTCAGGGTTCCAGACTGGCTGCAGATGGACCTGTTCCTCACACGTTATCAAGAAGGAGGTGCTGTACCTGACTCCACAGGACAAAAACGATGGATGCTCTGCACTTGGGACTTTTCCTGGACTCCGATCTTGAGCCTCTTCCCTTGGCTGATGTTTTTTGGGGGGGGCATAGGACTTGTGGGATCATGGTTCCCCAACCAAAGATTGCAGTGAAAGTGCAAGTCCTGACCACTGAACTGCCAGGGAATTGCTTATTTTTTTTTTTTGAAGTATATTTGATTTACAATGTTGTGTTAGTTTCAGGGGTACACTAAAGTGATTCAGGTGTGTGTGTCTTATATCTGTACTTATATCTCTATGTCTATCTAATTATATTCTTTTTCAGATTATTTTCCCTTTCGGGTTATTCATCCCTCCCCCCACACTTGACTGATTTTAATTCTGCCCTTTCCCTATGATAAACCACGAGCACAGCAGTTGTCAGGGACTTCTGTTAGTCTGTCTACTCAGTTATCAAACCTCTGGGTGATCTGGAATCCTCCAGACTTGCAGCTTGTGTCAGAAGTGAGGGTGATCTTGTGGACTGTGCTTCCTTTAACTGTGCAGTTGGCTAACCTTTATGGGGATGATTAAAATATTCAGTGGGTGACACTCTCAAAAATAAACTTTAGAGATTATATTGATACATGTAACAGCAGTCATGATTAAAATGATAGACCATTTAAAATATGAGTGAAAATCACTCATGGCCACAATTCTCTCTCTCTCGCACATGCTCATCTGCATGAACACACACACACACACACACACACAGTATCTTTGAGATTCTCTTTTTTTGCTTAGATACCTAGTTTATATGCCAAGGCTTTCTTGGGAAGTGCAATCCCAGGGCAGCAACAGTGAGGAAAAAGGGGAAGAAGGTAGAGACGGTTAAAACAAAAACCATAATGTGGTAAATTATTGAGCAATAAAGAGCCTCACAAGAAAACACAGCCTTCGTGGGACCTCCGAGTCTCAGTAGAGTGTGTTGGGGTTGGAAGAGAGAGGATCTTACCCGAGGGCTCCTTCTAGTTTCTTGGCTCTCACTGGTCAGATTTTTCCCCATAGGCATCAACTTCATGGAATTTCCATGCTTTGTTACCAGCCTCTCCTTGCAGATGATGGAGAAAGCAGGTCCTGCCCAGCAGCTCATTTGGGCCTGGTAACCGGGGAACTGCATGGAGATCAAACCAGTCCATCCTAAAGGAAATCAGCCCTGACTGTTCATTGGAAGGGCTGATGCTGAAGCTGAAGCTCCAGTACTTTGGCCACGTGATGCAAAGAACTGATGCAGTAAAAAAGACCCTGATGCTGGGAAAGATTGAGGCAGGAGGAGAAGGGGGCGACCTAGGTAAGATGGTTGGATGGCATCACTGAGTCAATGGACATGAGTTTGAACAAACTCTGGGTGATACTGAAGGACAGGGAACGGACTGGCATGCTGCAGTCCATGGGGTCAAAAGGAGACAGACAGGACTGAGCGACCGAATGACAGCATTGGGGGCAGGTGCCATACATGAGTTTTTTATTTGGACCTGCCTGCTGGGGCCATCGGAGAAGGCAATGGCAAGCCACTCCAGTACTCTTGCCTAGAAAATCCCATGGATGGAGGAGCCTGGTAGGCTGCAGTCCGTGGGGTCGCTAAGGGTCAGACATGACTGAACGACTTCACTTTCACTTTTCACTTTCACACATTGGAGAAGGAAATGGCAACCCACTCCAGTGTTCTTGCCTGGAGAATCCCAGGGATGGGGGAGCCTGGTGGGCTTCCGTCTATGGGGTCGCACAGAGTCAGACACGACTGAAGTGACTCAGCAGCAGCAGCAGCAGCTGGGGCCTTGGGCTTGAGCCTGAGCCCAGCCCTTGTCTAGGGAGACTGAGGCACTGGGCAGGGTCAGGAGACTAAACAGGTCTTGGTGGCAGCAGGGGGATTCTCACTGAGCACGTAGTCAAAGCCCCAGGGGTGGCAGGATCAGAGGACCAAGCAAACTGGGTTGCCACAAGAGAAGGCATAATTGTCCCCCTTAGCTCTATGGCATTGATATGTTCAGTTCAGTTCAGCCGCTCAGTCATTGAATATATATCTGATTGTAGCATGTATATCATTTTTAAGTGGCTGTATCGTCTCTCAGTGGTTATAAATTGGGATTAGTGCTACGTTGCTAGACATTTAAATGAGTGCCTTTTTTTTTTGGTATTCAATCAATGCTCTGATAAATGTCATTGTTCATATGATTTCTGGACCGTATTTTCTGGAGATATGTTTCTAGAAGTATAAAAGCTAGGTCAGGAAAAAAAATTAGGCTTTCTAAGTTAAATCGATGAGATTTTTGAGTCCTGGACTTTGAATGTATCTCTTGAGAACCTGGACACTCTTGGCCTTTGAGGCAGACTTGGGGCTGAGACTCCCTCAGAAATGGCTGAAGCTCATATCTGGCCTCTGGGTACTACAGAAAAATCACTGGTCAAGGAGGTGGGAGACCTGACTGAAGTCAGAATCGAATGTCCATAGCGTCGTAGCTGTGGCAGTCTTGCAGGGGTGGGTCACAGGGAAACAGAAAGCCCGCATTTGAATGGTCAATATTCGAATGTGTAAGAAAACAAAAAAATCCCCAAGATTTGTGTGCTGGTCAAGCAAAACTTACATTAGAAACAAATCTGGTTATTGTAACTTAAAGTCAGAAGACCCCCAATTTCTCAGGGCCTTGGCTGTAGGATATTTTACAGAAGTTTTTCTTTCCATGGATCTCACTTTGGGAAAAATTTTACATACAAAGTATATTTCTTATTATTTTTTTAAAATTTTATTGAAGTGTAGTTGTGTTAATTTCTGGTGTATGGCAGAGTGATTCAGTTATATATATATAGTAATAATCTCACTTATTGCAGGATATTGAATATAGTTCCCTGTGCTATACAGTAGGGCCTTGTTGCTTATCTATTTTATATATGCTGCTGCTAAGTCACTTCAGTCGTGTCCGACTCTGTGTGACCCCATAGACGGCAGCCCACTAGGCTCCCCTGTCCCTGGGATTCTCCAGGCAAGACATAGTAGTGTATATATCTTGGCAAGCCACTCCAGTACTCTTGCCTGGAGAATCCCGTGGATGGAGGAGCCTGGTGGGCTACAGTCCGTGGGGTCGCTAAGGGTCAGACATGACTGAGAGACTTCACTTTCACTTTTCACTTTCACACATTGGAGAAGGAAATGGCAACCCACTCCAGTGTTCTTGCCTGGAGAATCCCAGGGCCGGGGAAGTCTGGTGGGCTTCCATCTATGGGGTCACACAGAGTCGGACACGACTGAAGTGACTTAGCAGCAGCAGCAGTGTATATATCTTAATCCCAAACTCCTAATTTGTTGCTCCCCATAACTTCCCGCTTTGGTTACCATAAGTTTGTTTTCTATGTCTGTGAGTTTGTTTTTATTTTGTCAATAAGTTCATTTGTGTCATATTTTAGATTCCACATATGTGATATCACATGATATTTGCCTTTTCCTTTCTGACTTACTCACTCCACATGATAATCTCTAGGCCCATCCATGTTGCTGCAGATGGCATTCTCTTGTTCTTTTTTATGGCTGAGTAGTATTTCACTGAACACATGCATGTGCGCGCGCACACACACACACGCACACACACACACACATCTTTATCCATTCATCTGTCGATGGGCATTTGGGTTGCTTCCATGTCTTGATTGCCGTAAATAGTGCTGCAATGAACAATAGGGTGCTTGAATCTTTTTGAAATGTAGTTTTCTCCAGATGTAAGCCCAGGGGTGAGATTGCTGATTATGTCAACTCTATTTTTAGTTTTCCTTACTGTTTCCTCCATACTGTTCTCCATAGTGACTGCACAATTTACATTCCCATCAGTGGTGTAGCAGGGCTCCCTTTCCTCCACATCCTTTCCAGCATTTACTATTTGTAAACTTTTTAATGATGGGCATTCCAACCAGTGTGAGGTGGTACCTCTTGTAGCTTTGATTTGCATTTCTCTAATAATTAATAATGTCGAGCATCTTTTTATGTGCTTATTGGTCATTGTATGTCTTTTTTGGAGTGATAGCCATTTAAGGCTGCTACCCATTTTTTTTTTTTTTAATTGGGTTTTGTTGTTATTGTTGTTATTGAGTTGTATGAGCTGTTTGCTAAAGGAGGTCAATCCTGGGTGTTCATTGGAAGGACTGATGCTAAAGCTGAAACTCCAATACTTTGGCCACCTCATGCAACGAGTTGACTCACTGGAAAAGACTGATGATGGGAAGGATTGGGGGCAGGAGAAGAAGGGGATGGCAGAGAATGAGATGGCTGGATGTTATCACCGACTCGATGGACATGAGTTTGAGTGAACTCCGGGAGTTGGTGATGGATAGGGAGGCCTGGCGTGCTGTGATTCATGGGGTCGCAAAGAGTCGGACACGACTGAGCGAATGAACTGAACTGAACTGAGCTGTTTGTATGTTTTGGAAATTGAGCCCTTGTTGATCGCATCATTGCAAAGTGCATTCTTAAATAGTTGTTAATAGCCAGTGCTACCACAATGAACTGTTATGATGCCAACAAGAGAAATTTTGAAAATGGATATTTTAATGAGCTTCTGCAGCCTTAACTCAGATGAGTGCATGGGAAAGAGAGTCAATAAAGCCGCACTATTACCTTTTCAGACTCCAGCTGTGTGGAAATCACTAGGTGGAAGGAAGCACTGGGATGCCTTACGAGGTCTGTGTTCTGATGTTGGAAACTTGGCTCCCCGGAACTGCCCTGGGGGGTCTCCTTTCTGTATGAGTACCTGTCCTCTCCTTGACAGGGCAAGAGGGATGTGCCCGGCTGGTGATATTTGTCTTGGGGGCTGAAGTGGTCCTGGCATGCTTGCTCTGTGTTTATCGCCATGGCGTCTGGACACTTGAGTGCTTTACATGTGCCCCTCGGCACCCCTCCCCCACCTTCTGCACCCCAGTTTATTCTTCCTGGGAGGAAAGTGACTTCAACAGCATTGTGTAGAGGAGCACACCTGGCTCTGAGAAGTAAAGGAACTTGCTTGAGGTCAAGTGCCCATCACAGCAATGCAGCAGTCTGGAGTCAGGTTGGTTAGACACACCATCTGCTTTCCATGGGCTAAGCTTGCGGTCAGGGGAGGCTCCATGGAGGAGGTGAGTCCAAAACTGGGCTTCCAGCTAACCAAGCAGAAAGGTGGGGTGGGGGAGCTTCGAGAGGGCATATGAAGGACCGGAGTTGGTCATATGGGATAAAAGTGAATCTGGACTTAGGTACAGAAACTTGGCTTAGAAGGATTACTACAGTAGGAGGAGGGGAGTACTGTTTTAATAAGGAGGACTCTTGACCATAAAACTGCAGACTCTTCAGTGTTACGCAGAAAAGGGATTTTCTTCCTTTTTCTTTCTTTCTTTTTAAAAAATTGAAGTAGAGCTAATTTATATTGTTTTGGGTATACAGAAAAATGATTCAGTATATATACATATATATACACACACACACATATACATGTATGTTATAGATTCTTTTCAATTATAGGTTTTTACAAGATATTGAATAGAGTTCCTTGTACTATACAGTAAGTCCTTGTTTCTTTTTAATCTTTTTAATCTTTATATGTTTTACATATAGTAGTGTGTACCTGTTAATTCCAAATTCCTTGTTAATCTTGCCCCATCTTTCTCCTTTGGAAACAATAAGCTTGCTTTCTATGTCTGTGAGTCTACATCTCTTTTGTAAACACTTTCATTTGGATCATTTTTTTAGATGCCGTGTATAAATGACATCATATGAGATTTGTCTTTCTCTGTCTGACTGACTTCACTTAGTGTGATCGTCTCTAGGTCCGTCTACATTGCAAGGGGTTTTCTTTTCCAGGGAGGAGTCAATGAGCTAGAAAGCACCAGGTATGGGGGGGTGGGAGGAGGAGCCCATGATCAGAGGGGATGATGAGGCCATGCTTAGCCCTGAGGTCAGTGGATTCTGTTAAGACAGGTTTGCCCGTTGTTCCAGTGCCTGAGGACAACTTCAAAGGCCGTAGGGAAGCAGAAAACCTGATGAAACTGGTCATGTTAGCAGACATTTTGTCCAGATTGGTCAGTGGCGACAAACAGTTCAGCCAGTCATTTTCAAGACAAAGAATGGGAATTGGGGGGTCTGTGTCTGGCTTTCTCGTGGATAAACAAGGAGGGCGTCTGCAGTTCTCATCTAAATCCTGTAGACAAGGGCAGGTCTCTGTGTTGGGCCGCTCCCTGGAACGAAAAGGCAAGGGGCAGTATTTAACCATCGCTGTTTGCCAGAGCAAGGGGCTCAGGAAAGTATGTCCTCACCCGAAGGAACAGAGGCAGGCAGCAGAGGGCAGTTGTCGGCAGAGGGGAGGGCAGCTTGTGAGCTGGAGCTGGAGGAAGCAAACCGGGCCTCAGGCAGCAGTGAGAGTGGTGGTCAGGCTCCCGTCACCCTCACATGCACATGTGCTGTCGTTGGCCAGGTCCCTGACTTCCAGGAGCTCTTTCCTCCAGGATGGTCAGATCCATCAGGAAGAAGAACCGTGTGGCTGACAGACTCCTTGTTGGGGCTTCGGGTTGGCAGCTTGTCCAGGCAAAAAGCTTTGGGCTTTGAAGCTGGATGGCTCTGAGACTCTGGCACTTGAAAGTGAGGACCCAGGAGAAAGCCTGAAAGATTTGGTGGATGAGATCACATTCTGGGCTTGTTCAGGACCCTTCAGTTCTCTAGTTAACTGCATCTGACGGTGGAGATGGAATCTGCAAGCCGTTGGCCTTGGCACAAATGAGACAGAGGGTGCTGGTCTGTTTGCTAAGTTGCATGTTTCAATTAGAAGCATGTGCTGAACTATAATTTTCTGTCACATTGGTTGGTCTTTTCCTTGAAAGATCTATTTAATTATCTTTGTTTAAAACCTACAGGTTGTAAATGAAAGTTATCTGTAGATGAAGACTCCTAAAAAAATCACAAGTTTTGGGCAACAAACCAACTTCCTTTCCTTTTGGTTGACAAAAGGAGATTTCAGTTCAGTTCAGTCACTCAGTCATGCCCAATTCTTTGTGACCCCATGGACTGTAGCACGCCAGGCCTCCCTGTCCATCACCAACTCCCAGAGTTTACTCAAACTCATGTCCTTTGAATCCGTGATGCCATCCAACCATCTCATCCTCTGTCGTTCCCTTCTCCTCCCAACTTCAATCTTTCCCAGCATCAGGGTCTTTTCAAATTAGTCAGTTCTTCACATCAGGTGACCAAAGTATTGGAATTTCAGCTACAGTATCAGTCCTTCCAATGAATGTTCACGACTGATTTCCTTTAGGATGGACTGGTTGGATCTCCTTGCAGTCCAAGGGGCTCTCAAGAGTCTTCTCCAACACAACAGTTCAAAAGCATCAACTCTTTGGTGCTCAGCTTTCTTTATAGTCCAACTGTCACATCCATACTTGACTACTGGAAAAACCATAGCTTTGACTAGACAGACCTTTGTCGGCAAAGTAATGTCTCTGCTTTTCAATATGCTGTCTAGGTTCGGTCATAAATTTTCTTACAAGGAACAAGCGTGTTTTAATTTCATGGCTGCAGTCACCATCTGCAGTGATTTTGGAGCCCAAGAAAATGAAGTCTCTCACTGTTTCCATTGTTTCCCCATCTATCTGCCATGAAGAGATGGAACCAGATAGCATGATCTTAGTTTTCTGAATGTTGAGTTTTAAGCCAACTTTTCACTCTCCTTTTCACTTTCATCAAGAGGCTCTTTAGTTCTTCACTTTCTGTCATAAGGGTGGTGTCATCTGCGTATCTGAGGTTATTGATATTTCTTCCAGCAATCTTGATTCCAGCGTGTGCTTCATCAAGTCCAGCATTTTGCATGATAAACTCCGCATATAAGTTAAATAAGCACAGTGACAATATACAGCCTTGACATATTCCTTTCCCTATTTGGAACCAGTCTGTTGTTTCATGTCCAGTTCTGTTGCTTCTTGACCTGCATAAAAGTTTCTCAAGAGCAGGTCAGGTCGTCTGGTATTCCCATCTCTGAGAATTTTCCACAGTTTATTGTGATCCATACAGTCAAAGGCTTTGGCATTGTGAATAAAGCAGAAATAGATGTTTTTCTGGAACTCTCTTGCTTTTTTGATGATCCAGCGGATGTTGGCAATTTGATCCCTGGTTCCTCTGCCTTTTCTAAGAGATTTCAGGGGATATTTTTCTTAATCTTCTGGCCACGCCATACAGCATTAGTTCCCTGAGCAGGTCAGGAATCGAACTTGTGCCTCCTGCATTGGCAGCATGGAGTCTTAACCACTGAACCACCCGGGGAATCAGAAGCCTTGCCGCCTCCTGGGAGTTGGGGGTGACCTCACCGAGGCAAGAGGATTGTACATCCAGCAGCGTAGGACGCACAGCTGAAGCACAATAGAGGCTAAGAGAAGAAACGGCGCCACAGGAGGAGGTGAGAAAAACCAAAGAGAGAAGAGGAGGAAGTAAGAGGCCAACATAAATCAGCGCGGACAGGGAGAGACAGCCAGGGAGACAGAAGGATGCAGAGAGCGTCAGAGCAGAGTCAAGCAAACGGAGTAGCACCTCCCATTTCCTGATGACAAAGATCAGGCTCAGGTGTGTGGGCACACAGGGTTCCCCAAATCTCTGGTGTGGACATCCTCTGGCCTTCCCTCTACCCCAGGGCTACAAGTTGCCCTGTGGAACCCACTTCCTCGGGAAGCAGAGCACACAAACTAATAGGTGGCCCAGCGCCTCCTCTGTTTGCCGCGTCCGGGACTCAGACCTTTCAGCCTTTCCAGCAGGCTACCTGTTCAGTGGGGCTGACTTTGGGTGCTCGCCCAGCAGGGGACCCTCCTTGGGGGACTAGGTGTAGGCATGTGGGAACTCTGCAGCTCTGGTGATCATTCTGGCCTTGCCATCAATTGCCTGGGGGCCTCGGGAAAGTGCCTTCACTTCTCTGGGCCTCATCTTCCTCATCTGTGAAATGGGGTTGTGAGTATCGCCCACTTTTGGAAAGTTTGCTTCATGCTACTTTGCTTTTACGAAAGACCTGTACTAGTACCTGTTTTTATGAGCTGAAAAAAATTGGAAGAAGACTTTCACTTTTACCAGAAAAAAAAGGCAAAAGGCAAAAATTGTGAAAGTTGTGTTTAGAGTTTGTTTTGCCGCATCTGCTTTTGGAACAGAGGCCCCCGAGCAGCTGAATGGCCCCACCAAGCTCCTTCCCCAGAACTACACTCAGCATCACAGCATCCAGCCACCAGAGCTCTGAACCGCGTCTGAGCATCTGTGCTTTATCTCCGTTTATTTTGTGCACCTGTTAGCAAGCTGTGTCCCAGGGTAATTGCTTCTTTATGCAGTTTCAGTTATGGGAGTTTTCATAGGAACACTCTGCTTTCGGATAGAGAGGGAGACCTGTAGTACCAAGCCCTCTCTTTAGAGGATGTTGTGAGGATTAGATGAGACATTGCAGATAAGATGCTTAGCCCGGGGCTGGCACAAGGTAAGCTCTCAACAAATGCTGTTGACTATTCTTATATTTTCAAAACAGTGGTGTTAAGCTGTGTCACCTCTCAGTCATGCCCAGTGCGCCAACTAACATGAGCTCTAAGGCTTTTAGACTTTGGACTTCAAAGTCATTTCCAGTCCTCATGCTTCGTGACTTACTTTGACTCTGCTCAGTTCTGAATACTTAGTGGAAATGAAGAACAGCCTTCTCATCACGAATCTGAAGAGCATGGAATGTCTCAGTTCCCTGTTCTCCGAGATAAGCCAGCTCCACACTAGCTCTCTCCAGCTTCCCCAGCTTCTGAGAGGACCGCAGGCCTTACCCAGGAAGAGGTCCGCTGGCTTGTTTGTCTCATCTCAAGCCCAAAAGAGGCCCATGTCCTGTTTCCCACCTTGTTCTACTCCCCTGGCCATACTGCACACAAGCTAGCATCTAATATGCTCTCACTGCTTGATTTCTTTGGGAGTTTTAAGCATCTCATTCCTTGCAACTGTATCTGTGTTTGGGATTATTTTTTCCCAGATGCTCTAACTGGCATTTATCCAGCAGGAATCTCATTTTCTTATTTTCTGGCTCTGCTTATAATCTTCTTAAGTCCACTTTTATTATTTGTCTTTCTTCCCTGATGTTCCTCAAACTGTCCGATTTAGTTATGATATCACCAATTAGTTGCATAATGTTTGAGGTTCTACTTGTCCACCTCTGGGTGGGTTTAGCCAGCATGCATACCTATGTTCTGATTTAGCATTTTAAAACACAAGCCATTCATTCTATTAAGATATTACCCCAGCTCATCCCATTCTTGTACAGCTTGGTATGTGTCTGCATCCTGCCTATAATTGGATATAATTAAATCAGTTTAGTCCAGAATCAAGTTAGATTAACTGATGATGTTGTTATGATGGACATGTTGGTAGATTAAACCAAGATTTTAAATCTCTATATTTGCAAATATATTGCTTGAATTTCAGAATTCTGTGAATTTTGTTTCAATTTTGACTTTACTGTCTATCCATTTGATTTAAAAAATATATATACTTTTATTTATTTATTTATTTATTTTAAATATATACTTTTAAAAGCTGAATTAAAAGTTGCAGAATTATTGCCAGAATAGTACAGGGATTTTTCACGTAACTTATATCAATTTTCCCTGTTACTGACATCTTGCATTAATATGTTTGTCACAATTCTTGCATCAAAGTTGATATATTATTATTGACTAAAGATTACAGGTTATTTTTTTAATTCTTTTTTTGTTTTTGGATTGTGGGATCTTAGTTCCCCTACCAGTGATTGAACACACAGTCTTACTGTTGAAAGCATGGAATCCTAGCTGCTAGACCTCCAGGGAATTCCTAAGATCATAGTTTTTTCATATTTGCTTACTTTTTACTTAATATCCGTTTTCTCTTCCTTAATTCCATCTGGGATCCCACATTACATTTGGTCATTATATCTCCTAAAGGTCCTCTTGGCTGTGGCAGTTTCCCAGACTTTCCCTGTTTTTGATGGCTTTAACAGTTTTGAAGATTGCCAGTCAGATGTTTTCTAGAATATCCTCCAATTGGGATCTGTCTAATGTTTTTCTCATGAGTAAATAGGAGTCACGGGGTTTGGGGGAGGAGGACCACAGAGGTAAAGTGCTGTTCTCATCAAATCATACCAAGGGTACACCCTATCAATACGATTCATCACTTCTGATGCTGACCTTATCACATGGCTGAGGTATGTTTGTCAGATCACTATTCTTCTGTGTCTCCTTTTCCCTGCGGGTCCTGTTTAGAATAAGTCACCAAAGGAAGCCCACTCTTAAATGAGCAGTATGCTGCCCTTCCTTAAAAGTGAAGTACACACCTCATGTGAGTCGCTCGGTCCTGTCTGACTCTTTGAGACCCCATGGGCTGTAGCCCGCCAGACTCCTCTGACCATGGGGATTCTCCAGGCAAGGGTACTGGAGTGGGTTGCCATGCCCTTCTCCAGGGGGTCTTTCCCACCCAGGGATCAAGCCCAGGTCTCCTGCATTGCAGGCATATTCTTTACTGTCTGAGTCACCAGGGAATATACCTAAGTCATTTGTAATTCTTCTGCATGGAAGATTTTATTATTTATCTTTCTTATTATTTATCTTTCTTACTTGTTTACTTGCATGCATGCATGCCAAGTCACTTCAGTTGTGTCCGACTCTCAGTTCACGACCTCATGGAGTGTAGCCCGCCAGGCTCCTCTGTGCATAGAATTCTCCAGGCAAGAATACTGGAGTGAGTAGCGATTCCCTTCTCCAGGGAGGTGGATCTTCCTGCCCCAAGGATTGAACCTGGGTCTCCTGCATTGCAGGCAGATTCTTTACCATCTGAGCCGCCATCCTACATATTCATTATATGATTTGGGTTATAATCCAATACTACTGTATTTTATTCAGTTGCTCAGGTTTTTCCAGTTTGGCTATTGGGAGCTCTTTCAGTTGCTCTTGTACCCCTTTAAAGTACCCTCACCTTTCTTTTTCGCACTTCCATGGACTATGGGATGTTCCCGGCCCACCTGGTGTATTTCCTGTCTCAATCTATAATCAGTCGTTTCTCTGAAAAGCCTGGACCTCTTTCATGGGAGAATGGTATTAGAAACTAATGGTGTTAGCTGTGCTTGTTGCTCCTGGAATGTCATATTTTTTAGGTCCTTTCAACTAACAGCAGTGACATATGCATGAACTAGTTCATGTGTATACACGTATCTATAAATATTCCTATGTGTTCCGTTCCGTTGCTCAGTCGTGTCCGACTCTATGCGACCCCATGGACTGTAGCCTACCAGGCTTCTCCGTCCATGGGATTCTCCAGGCAAGAATACTGGAGTGGGTTACCGTTTCCTTCTCCAGGGGATCTTCCTGACCCAGGGATCGAACCCAGGTCTCCCGCATTGGAGGCAAATACTTTAACCTCTGAGCCACCAGGGAAGCCCATTCCTGTGTAATCATCTGTATTTATATCAAGCTGAACATGAGTTAGCATACTCCTACCTCCAGCTCTAATCCAACTCTCATTATAACAGTGCGAAACCTGACTCATTTATTAACTTCTCATTTCCATTATATACACATAATGGTTTCAGAATTGTTAACTCATATCCCCAGGGGAACAACTTCATCAACTAAGGTGCTTATTATAGCTTACTTGTATAGCTTCTACTCATTTCCAAAGTTTCTTAGGTCAGCGCTTTATTCCCCATCCTTGTCAGATTGTTTCTTTTTTTTTTTTAAACTACATTTAGGTTCTTCTGTCACATTCTGACTTCCATCCTGAGTTTCCTCCACATCCTAAGTGTTTTTTTAATAGAAATTTGCCTAATTCGCAAAGATTAAGAGCTACTCTTTGAGCTGTCAAGTTCTGTGGGTTTTGACAAATTTACTGTTTTGTATTCATCATTCCAGTATCATACAGAATAGGTTTGTTACCCTAAAAAACCTCTGTGCTTTCCCTGCTCAACTCCTGTGCCCTGATTTGTCCCTCCTGCAACCGTAGACCCGTTCCCTCTCTCTGCAGTTGGCCTTTCCCGGTAACACGCAATAGTTTGTTTATCCACTCACCTACTGAAGCACATTTTGGTTGCTTCCCATTTTGGGGAATTACCAATGAAACTGCTGTAAACATACCTGTGCAGCCTTTTTGTCTGAAAAAAAAGTTTTCAAATCATTTGGGTAAATACCTCGGAGGGCAGTTGCTGGATCTTATAGTAAGTCTGTGTTTAGTTTTGTAAGAAACTGTCAAACTGTCTTCCAAAGGGGCTGTACCACGTTGCATTTCCTACAGCAGTGAAAGAGAATTATTTTTTTCTGCATTCTTTCCAGCAGTTGATACTGTCGTCTTTTGGATTCTAACCATTCAAATAGGTGTGCTGTGGTGTCTCATTGTTGCTTTAGCTTGCAATTCCCTAAGGACAAACAATGTTGAGCACCTTTTCATATGCTTATTTGCCATCTATGTCATTTCAGATCTTTGGCCCATTTTTCAATTTTGTTGTTTATTTCCTTCTTGTTGAATGTTAAGAATTCTTTGCATATTTTGAATGCAAATCCTTTATGAGATCTGTATTTTGAAAATACTTTTTTCTCAATCTGTGGATTAACTTTTCATTTTCTTATCAGTGTATTATGTAGAGCATGTTTTAATTATAATGAAGTCCAACTTATCAATTTTTTCTTTCATGCATCATTCCATTGATACTGTATTTAAAAACTCATCCCCAAGCCCAAGGTCATACAGATTTTCTTTAAGAAGTTTTATCGTTTTGCATTTTACACTTAGGTGTATGATTCATTTAGAGTTTATTTTTGTGTAATGTGTAAGGTCTGTGTTTAGGTTACTATTTTTGCATGCAGTACTGTTTTTGAAAAAGCTATCTTTGGAATTTTCCTTTGCATTGTTTTTGCTTCTTTATCAAAGATCAGTTGTCTATATTTGTGTGCGTCTATTTCTGGACTTTTAATTTTGTACCATTGATCTATGTGCCTGTCCTGTCTTGATTACTGTAGCCTTATAATAACTCCTGAAGGTATGTAGTGTGAGTGTTCTAATTCTGTACTCCTTCAGTATTGTGTGTGCTATTCTAGGTCTTTTGCCTTTTCCTATAAACTTTAAAATTATTTTGTAAATATCTACAAAATACCATCCTGATATTTTGATTGGGATTAAGTTGAATCCTTAGGTCCTGTTGGGAAGATATTACATCTGAACGATATTGAGGGTTCCATTCCATAAACATTGAATATCTCTCTACATAGATTTTCCTGATTTTCATCAGTGTTGTATAGCTTTCTGCATATAGATTCTACACATATTTTATGAGATTTGTACCTAAGCATTTTACTTTCTGGTTGCTATTGAAAATTATGTTGTTTTTCATTTCAAATGCCAATTGTTCACTGCTGGTAAAAGTGAGCAACTGACTTTTATATACTAACTGTGTATCTTATAAACTTGCTATCCTCTTTTATTAGTTCTAGGAGACTTGTATTAGTTGATGCTTGTTTTTTGGTTAATTGGAACTTTCTATATAATTATGCCATCTTAATGAAGTTTTATTTCTTCCTTTTTACTTTGTTATACCATTTACTTTCTTTTCTTACCTCATTTTGCCAGCTTGCACTTCCTACGTGATGTTAAGTAGAAGTGGTGAGAGAGACTATCCTTGTTTTATTCCTGGTATTAGGGAGGAAATGTTCAGTTTCTCACCATTAAGTATGATATTTGTTATCATACTGCATAGTTATCTATAAAAATGAAATAGGTTTTTAAATTTTTATTTTTTATTGAAGTATAGTTGATTTGCAATGTTGTGTTAGTTTCAAGTATACAGTGCAGTGATTTAGTCACACACACACAAACACACATATATCTTAAATAGGTCTTTATAGATGTTCTTTATTAGATTGAGGAAGTTACTCTTCATTTGTAGTTTGCTGGGAATTTTTTAAAATTAATTAATGTGTGTTAGATTTTGTCAAATGCTTTTTTTGTGTCAGTCAGTAAGACAATATGATTTTTCTTCTTTAGTCTGATGTGGTAGATTACATTGGTTGACTTTCAAATGTTGAACCAGCCTTTTTGCATTCCTGGGATAAACCCATTTGGCTGTGGAATGCAATACTTTTATACATTGTTGGATCAGGTTTTCTAATATTTTTGGAGGATTTTTGTGTGTGTGTTCCTGTAAGTTATTAGTCTGTAATTTTCCTTTCTTGTAACTTCTTTGAGATTGTTTTAGGGTAATGTTGGTCTCATAGAATGAATTAGGAAAATTTCCCTCTGCTTTTATTCTCTGGGAGATATTGTGGAGGCTTGGCATTTTTCTTTCTTCCTTTTTAACTTTTTATTTTATGTTGCAATACAGTTGATTAACAATGTTGTACTAGTTGCAGGTACACAACAAAGAGATTCAGTTACTGTAGGTCACTAAGTCATGTCTGACTCTTTGTGACCCCATGACCTGCAGCAAACCAGGTTTCCCTGTCCTTCGCTATTTCCCAGAGTTTGCTCAAACTCATGTCAAAATCAATGATGCCGTCCAACCATCTCATCCCCTGTCGTCCCTTTCTCCTCCTGCCCTTGATCTTTCCCAGCATCGGGGTCTTTTCTGATGAGTTGGCTCTTTGAATCAAAATATTGATCAAAGTATTGGCACTTCAGCATCAGTCCTTCCAAAGAATATTCAGGGTTGATTTCCTTTATATACATATATCTATTCTTTTTCAAATTCTTAACAAAACTACAGTGAGATATCGTCTTCTCACACCAGTCAGAATGGCTATCATAACAAAATCCACAAACAATAAATGCTGGGGAGGGTGCAGAGAGAAGGGAACCCTCCTACACTACTGGCGGAAATGTCAATTGGTGCAGCCAGTATGGAAAACAGCATGGAGGTTCCTTAGGAAACTAGAAATAGAGCTACCTGTAATTTCACTCCTTGGGATATACCCAGAGAAAAACATGGTCTGAAAGGATACATGCACCCCAGTTTCTTCACTATTTACAATAGCCAAGACATGGAAGCAACCTAAATGTTCATCGAAAAAGGAATGGATAAAGGAGATGTGGTATATATACACAGTGGAATATTACTCATCCATTAAAAAGAATGAAATAATTCCACTAGCAGCAACATGGGTGGACCTAGAGATTGTTATACGGAGTGAAGTACATCAGACAGGAAAATACATATTGTATGATGTTGATTATATGCAGAATCTGAAAAGAAGTGATACAAATGAACTTATTTACAAAACAGAAATAGACTCATAGAGAATGAACTTAACAGTTACCAGGGCAGAAGGGTGACAGAAAGGGATAGTTAGAAAGTTTGGGATAGACATGTACACTCTGCTCTGTTTAAAATGGATCACCAACAAGGACCTACTTTATAGCACAGGGAACTATGCCTAATGTTCTATAACAACCTAATTGGCATTCTTTCTTACTTAAATGTTTGGTAAAATTCATCCATGAAACTATCTGGATCTGGTGTTTCTTTTTTGGAGGGATATTAATTATTAATTCAATTTCTTTAAAAGATATGTATACTCATGTTTTTTGCATCTCCTTGTGAGAGTTTTATTCAGTTCAATTCAGTTGCTCAGTCGTGTCCAACTCTTTGTGACCCCGTGAACCGCAGCA
Organism: Moschus berezovskii; assembly: GCF_049115385.1. Taxonomy (NCBI): domain Eukaryota; kingdom Metazoa; phylum Chordata; class Mammalia; order Artiodactyla; family Moschidae; genus Moschus; species Moschus berezovskii. The sequence goes on along the minus strand of NC_142471.1, from coordinate 92,215,476 downwards.
TGCCAGGCTTCCCTGTCCATCACCAACTCCTGGAGTTTACCCAAACTCATATCCATTGAGTTAGTGATGCCATCCAACCATCTCATCCTCTGTCGTCTCCTTCTCCTCCTGCCCTCAATCTTTCCCAGCATCAGGGTCTTTTCCAATGAGTTAGCTCTTCGCATCAGGTGGCCAAAGTATTGGAGTTTCAGCTTCAGCATCAGTCCTTCCAATGAATGTTCAGGACTGATTTCCTTTAGGATGGACTGGTTGGATCTCCTTGCAGTCCAAGGGACTCACAAGAGTCTTCTCCAGCACCACAGTTCAAAAGCATCAATTCTTCGGTGCTCAGCTTTCTTCACAGTCCAACTCTCACATCCATACATGACTACTGGGAAATCCATAGCCTTGACTAGATGGACCTTTGCTGACAAAGTAATGTCGCTGCTTTTTAATATGCTGTCTAGGTTGTTCATAACTTTCCTTCCAAGGAGTAAGTGTCTTTTAATTTTATTAGTCTGAGCCTTTCAAGGAGTTGATTCATTCCATCTAAAATATCAAATTTGTGGGCACAGAGCTGTTAATAGCCTTTCTTTATCTGACTCTATTTAATGTCCATTTTATCAATAATGATGAACCTTAAATCATAAAACCTAGATTTATGATATTGATCACTTGTTCCTTTTTGTCTTGGTTAGCTGGGGCTAGAGCTTTATCAATATTATTAATCTTACCAAAGAAACAGCTTTTGATTTTATAATTTTTCTCCATTATTTTCCTATTTTCAATTTTATTGATTTCTGCTCTAATTTTTGTTGTCTCTTTTAAAAAGTATTTATTTATTTGTTTGGCTGTGCCATCTCTTAGTTGAAGCATGCGGGATCTTTAGCTGTGGCATATGAACTCCTGGTTGTGGCATGTGGGATCTAGTTCCCTGAGCAGGGATCAAACCTGGGCCCCTTACATTGGGAACGTGAAGTCTTAGCTGCTGGGCCACCAGGGAAGTCCCTAATTTTCATTGCTTCCTTTCCTTTCTTGTTTTAGGATTCTCTTGATCTTCCTTCTATAGTTTTCTAAGATGAATGCTTAGATTATTGATATTATAGTTTTCTTCTTTTCTAATAAGTGCATTTCAATGCTGTGTATTTTCCTCTAAGCACTGACTACTATATTCCACAAATTTTGATAAGTTGAGCTCTAATTTTAATTTAGTTCAAAATGTTTTTACATTTCTCTTGACATTTCCTTTTGGTACCAGTTATTAGTTAGAAATGTGCTGCTTAATTGCCAAATATTTGGGGACCTCTAGCTATTTTTCTGTTTCTAATTGCTAGTTCAGTTCTTCTGTGACCTGAGAACACACTTCATGTGATTTTTATTCTTTTAAATTAATTAAGATATATTTCTTGGCCCAGAATGTGGTCCTTCTTGCTGAATATTCCTTGAGAGCTTTGAAGAATGTATAGTCTGTGATTGCTGGATGGAGTATTCTATAAATGGTAATTAGATCAAGTTGACTGATAGTGTTATTCAGGTCTATTGTATCCTTATTGATTATCTGTCTGCTTGGTCTATCAATTACTGACAGGGAGGTGTTGAACTCAGCTTTAACAGTGGATTTGACTATTTCCCTTTCAGTTGTATCAGATTCTGCTTCATGTATTTCAGTGCCTTCTTGGTAAGTACATACACCTTTAGAACTGGTACGTCTTCTTTGAGAAATGGGCTCCTCATCATTATGTAGTACCCTTGATAATTTTCCTTGTTTTAAAATCTGCACTGAAGTTGATATAGCTATTCCAGCTTTCTCTAGAATACTATTAGCAAGGTCTATCTTTTCCATACCTAGACAATGTATTGAAAGAACAGAGACATTACTTTGCCAACAAAGGTCTGTATAGTCAAAGTTATGGTTTTCCCAGCAGTCATGTATGGATGTAAGAGTTGGACCATAAAGAAGGCTAAGCACCAAATAATGGATGCTTTTGGACTGTGTTGTTGGAGAAGACTCTTGAGAGTCCCTCAGACTGCAAGGAAATGAAACCAGTCCATCCTGAAGGAAATCAACTCTAAATATTCACTGAAAGGACTGATGCTGAAGCTGAAGCTCCAATACTTTGGCCACCTGGTGCAAAGAGCTGACTCATTGGAAAAGGCCCTGGTGCTGGGAAGAATTGAAGGCAAAAGGAGAAGAGGGTGGCAGAGGATGAGATGGTTAGATAGCATCACTGACTCAAATTCACTGGACATGAATTTGAGCAAACTGAGAGACCGTGAAGGACTGGGTAACTTGAAGTGCTATAATCCATGGGGCTGCAAAGAGCTGGACACGACTTAGCAACTGAACAACAACAACCTTTCCCATGGTTTTACGTTTGACTTTATATTAATATTCTTGCCTGGAGAATTCCATGTACAGAGGAGCCCGGTGGGCTATAGTCCAGGGGGTCGCAAAGAGTCTCATTGAACTGAGCAACTAACACTTTCACTTTTCATGTAAATAACATATATTTTGGTCTTTTTAACTCTGGTAGTCTATTATAATAATATGTAATGTGATTATTGACATATTTGGATTATTATATCAACCACGTTTGTAACCATTTTCTGTTTATTATCAGAGACTTCTGCTTTCTCTGATTTTATTTGAGCAATTCATATGAGTAAATTTTATCTTCTCTCTAACCCTGGCAAGTATACTTCTTAAAAACTATTGCTCTAAGAGTTTACAGTATTTGCTCTTAAGCTAATTTAAGTTTACCTACATATAGCATTATTCTACTATATATGTTGTGAGGTTATCTTTCTGCTAAGTGACTTTGGTCATGTCTAATTCTTTGTGACCCCATGGACTGTAGCCAGCCCAGCTCTTCTGTCCCTGGGATTCTCCAGGCAAGAATACTGGAGTGGGATGCCATGCCCTCCTCCAGGAGGTCTTCCAGAATCGGGGATCAAACCTGCGTCTCCTATCTCCCCTGCATTTTCTGGTAGGTTCTTTACCACTGGAGAAGGCAATGGCACCCACTCCATGTTCTTGCCTGGAAAATCCCATGGACGGAGGAGCCTGGTAGGCTGCAGTCCATGGGGTTGCTCAGTCAGTCAGACATGACTGAGCGACTTCACTTTCACTTTTCGCTTTCACGCATTGGAGAAGGAAATGGCAACCCACTCCAGTGTTCTTGCCTGGAGGATCCCAGGGACAGGGGAGCCTGGTGGGATGCCGTCTATGGGGTCACACAGAGTCGGACACGACTGAAGTGACTTAGCATTAGCATCTTTACCACTAGCACCACCTGGGGAGGTTATCTTACAAAAGAGAATTCCCAATTTCTTCCTCCCATCCTCATGGCCTGCGGCCTTTCATTTCACTTACACATTTGCTACCATAACCTAATACATTGTTGCTGCTGCTGCTAAGTCACTTCAGTCGTGTCCGACTGTGTGTGACCCCACAGAAGACAGCCCACCAGGCTCCCCCGTCCCTGGATTCTCCAGGCAAGAACACTGGAATGGGTTGCCATTTCCTTGTCCAATGCATGAAAGTGGAAAGTGAAAGTGAAGTCGCTCAGTCATGTCCGACTCTTAGCAACCCCATGGACTGCAGCCCACCAGGCTCCTCCGTCCATGGGATTTTCCAGGCAAGAGTACTGGAGCGGGGTGCCATTGCCTTCTCCAATACATTGTTAGTATTACTATTTTGAACAAATAGTTATTGCTTAGATCAGTCAAGAATAAAAATACTTTCTTTGTCTTCATTTATTCCTCCCTCAATGCTTTTCCTTTTTTAAAATGTAGATACAAGTTTTTGACCTATATCATTTTCCTTCGCCTGAGAAAATCTTTTAAACTTTCTTGTGAGACAGGTGATGGATTTCCTCAGTTTATGTTTATCTGAGTAAATCTTTATTTTTCTTTCAGTTTTGAAGAGTAATTTCTCTGAACATAGCGTTCTAGATTGGTATTTTTGTTATTTCAACTAGAAAGCTTTGACTCCATTCTGTCTTGCATGGTTTCTGATGGAATGTCTGCTAAAATTCTGTTTCATCTGAAGGTAAAGTGTTTTTTCCTTCCCTCTTCCTTCTTTCAATATTTTCTCTTTGTCATTGGTTTTCTGCAGTTTGGATATGATATGCCTGCAGGTAGTTGTTATTATTATTATTTTTTGGCATTTGTCCTGCTTAGTATTCTCTGTTATTCTGGAAATGGAGAGATTATTCATTTTGGAAAGCTCTTTGCTATTATTATTATTCAAATATTATGTCCCATTCTCTCTTTTTCCCTTCAGGTATTCCAGTTATGCATTTATTACACCTTTTGAAATTGTCCTATTGCTCTGTTTGTTTGTTTGTTTCTGGCTGTGCTGTGTGGCTTGTGGAATCTCAGTTCCCTGACCGGGGATTGAACCTGGGCCTTGGAACTGAAAGCCCAGAATCCTAACCACTAGGCCACCAGATAAACTCCCCTGCCCACTACCCTAGAATGTCCAGGAGTTTTTTCATTCTTTGAATTTTAGTTTGGAAATCTATTGATCTATTCTTCTTTTTAAATATAGCTGATCTACAATGTTATGTTAATTTCAGGTGTGCATCTATTGACCTTCTTTAAAGCTCACCAATTCCTTCTCTGGGCATGTCCTTTCTGATGATGGCTTCATCAAAGGCAGCCTTTATCTAAGTCACTTCAGTCGTGTCCAGCTCTGTGCGACCCTATGGACTGTACCTGCCAGGCTTCTCTGTCCTTGGGGATTCTCCAGGCAAGAATACTGGAGTGGGTTGCTATGCCCTCCTCCAGGGGATCTTCCCGACCAGGGACCAAACCCGCATCTCTTACGTATCTTGCATCTGCTGCATTGGCAGACCGGTTCTTTCCTAAAGCATCACCTGGGGAGCCCCAGGAGCCTCTGAGGGGTTCTTAAAACTGCAAATATCAGTGGCTATCAGCCCCATTGGAAACTGTGAGTCAGCAGACATGTGGGTCCACCCAGAGAGTAGAGGTCTCCCTAAGAGCAGGATGGTGCAAAGCTGTCGGAGGACGGCTATGAAATTGCAACTCTCCACTCGCCAAAAGGATCAGCAAAGGAGTGCTTACTCCATGAACTTTGGAGGCTTCTTTGCCATGAAAAGAGTCAATACATCATATTTCTCTGTTTCCCCTTCAAAAAATCTCCCTCAGCAGAAATCTTCCAGTAAAAGGAAGATGAGTTTTATTTTTTTTATTTTTATTTTTTGAGGATTTATTTATTTATTTATTTTAATTTATTTTATTGGAGGCAAATTACCTTACATTCATACATTGACATGAATCCGCCCCGGGTGTACATGTGTTCCCTTTCTTGAACCCCCCTCCCACCTCCCTCTTCCCCATATCCTCCCTCCATGTCATCCCCGTGCACCAGCCCCAAGCATCCTGTATCATGCGTCGAACCTGGACTGGTCACTTATGATAATATACATGCTACAATGCCGTTCTCCCCAATCATCCCACCTTCACCCTCTCCCACAGAGTCCCAAAGACTGTTCTATATGCCTATGTCTCTTTTGCAGTCTCGTATACAGGGTTAAGGTTACCATCTTTCTAAATTCCATATATATGCATTAGTATACTGTATTGATGTTTTTCTTTCTGGCTTACTTCACTCTGTATAATTGGCTCCAATTTCATCCACCTCATTAAAACTGATTCAAATGCATTCTTTTTGATGGCTGAAAAATACTCCATTGTGTATATGTACCAAAGCTTTCTTATCCATTCATCTGCAGATAGACATCTAGGTTGCTTCCATGTCCTGGCTATTATAAACAGTGCTGCAATGAACATTGGAGTACACGTGTCTCTTTCAATTCTGGTTTCCTCAGTGTGTATGCCCAGGAGTGCGATTGCTGGATCATATGGCAGTTCTATTTCCAGTTTTTTGAGGAATCTCCACTCTGTTCTCCATAGTGGCTGTACTAGTTTGCATTCCCACCAACAGTGTAAGAGGGTTCCCTTTTCTCCACACCCTCTCCAGCATTTATTGCATGTAGACTTTTGGATAGCAGCCATTCTGACTGGTGTGAAATGGTATCTCATTGTGGTTTTGATTTGCATTTCTCTGATTATGAGGGATGTTGAGCATTTTTTCATGTGTTCGTTAGCCATCTTTATGTCTTCTTTGGAGAAATGTCTGTTTAGTTCTTTGGCCCATTTTTTGATTGGGTCACTTAGTTTTCTGGAATTGAGCTGCAGGAGCTGCTTGTATATTTTGGAGATTAATCCTTTATCAGTTGCTTCATTTGCTATTATTTTCTCCCATTCTGAAGGCTGTCTTTTCACCTTGCTTATAGTTTCCTTTGCTGTGCAGAAGCTTTTGATTTTAATTAGGTCCCATTTGTTTATTTTTGCTTTTATTTCCAATATTCTGGGAGGTGGGTCTTAGAGGATCCTGCTGTGATTTATGTCAGAGAGTGCTTTGCCTACGTTCTCCTCTAGGAGTTTTATAGTATCTGGTCTTACATTTAGCTCTCTAATCCATTTTGAGTTTATTTTGGTGTATGGTGTTAGGAAGTGTTCTAGTTTCATTCTTTTACAAGTGGCTGACCAGTTTTCCCAGCACCACTTGTTAAAGAGACTGTCTTTTGTCCATTTTATATTCTTGCCTCTTTTGTCGAAGATAAGGTGTCCATAGGTGCGTGGATTTATCTCTGGGCTTTCTATTTTGTTCCATTGATCTATATTTCTGTCTTTATGCCAGTACCATACTGTCTTGATGACTGTGGCTTTGTAGTAGAGCCTGAAGTCTGGCAGGTTAATTCCTCCAGTTCCATTCTTCTTCTTCAAGATTGCTTTGGCTATTCGAGGTTTTTTGTATTTCCATACAAATTGTGAGATTATTTGTTCTAGTTTTGTGAAAAATATCTTTGGTAGCTTGATAGGGATTGCATTGAATGTATAAATTACTTTGGGTAGTATACTCATTTTCACAATATTTATTCTTCCAATCCACGAACACAGTATATTTCTCCATCTATTAGTGTCCTCTTTGATTACTTTCACTAGTGTTTTATAGTTTTCTAAGTACAAGTGTTTTGTTTCCTTAGGTAGATATATTCCTAAGTATTTAATTCTTTTCGTTGCAACAGTGAATGGAAGAGTTTCCTTAATTTCTCTTTCTATTTTCTCATTGTTAGTGTATAGGAATGCAAGGGATTTCTGTGTGTTGATTTTATATCCTGCAACTTTACTGTATTCATTGATTAGCTCTAGTAGTTTTCTGGTAGAGTCTTTAGGGTTTTCTGTGTAGAGGATCATGTCATCAGCGAACAGTGAAAGCTTTACTTCTTCTTTTCCAATTTGTATTCCTTTTATGTCTTTTTCTGCTCTGATTGCTGTAGCCAAAACTTCCAGCACTATGTTGAATAGTAGTGGTGAGAGTGGGCACCCTTGTCTTGTTCCTGACTTTAGGGGAAATGCTTTCAGTTTTTCACCATTGAGGATAATGTTTGCTGTGGGTTTGTCATATATAGCTTTTATTATGTTGAGATATGTCACTTCTATTCCCACTTTCTGGAGAGTTTTTATCATAAATGGATGTTGTATTTTGTCAAAGGCTTTCTCTGCATCTATTGAGATAATCATATGATTTTTATTTTTCAGTTTGTTAATGTGGTGTATTACGTTGATTGATTTGCGGATATTGAAGAATCCTTGCATTCCTGGGATAAAGCCCACTTGGTCATGATGTATGATCTTCTTAATGTGTTGTTGGATTCTGATTGCTAGAATTTTGTTAAGGATTTTTGCATCTATGTTCATCAGTGATATTGGCCGGTAGTTTTCTTTTTTTGTGGGATCTTTACCAGGTTTTGGGATTAGGGTGATGGTGGCCTCATAGAATGAGTTTGGAAGTTTTCCTTCCTCAGCAATTTTCTGGAAGAGTTTGAGTAGAATAGGTGTTAGCTCTTCACTAAATTTTTGGTAGAATTCAGCTGTGAAGCCGTCTGGACCTGGGCTTTTGTTTGCTGGAAGCTTTCTGATTACTTCCTCTATTTCTGTGCTTATGATGGGTCTGTTCAGATTTTCCATTTCTTCCTGGTTCAGTTTTGGCAAGGTGTACTTTTCTAGGAATTTGTCCATTTCTTCCAAGTTATTCATTTTATTGCCATATAATTGCTGATAGTATTCTCTAATAATCCTTTGTATTTCTGTGTTGTCAGTTGTGATCTCTCCATTTTCATTTCTAATTTTATTGATTTGGTTCTTCTCCCTTTGTTTCTTGATGAGTCTGGATAGTGGTTTCTCAATTTTATTTACCTTCTCAAAGAACCAGTTTTGGCTTTGTTGATTTTTGCTATGGTCTGTTTTGTTTCTTTTGCATTTATCTCTGCCCTAATTTTTACGATTTCTTTCCTTCTGCTAACCCTGGGGTTCTTCATTTCTTCCTTTTCTAGTTTCTTTAGATGTAGAGTTAGGTTATTTAGTTGACTTTTTTCTTGTTTCTTGAGGTGTGCCTGTATTGCTATGAACTTCCCCCTTCAGTTCAGTCGCTCAGTCGTGTCCGACTCTCCGCGACCCCATGAATCACAGCACGCCAGGCCTCCCTGTCCATCACCAACTCCCGGAGTACACTCAAACTCATGTCCACAGAGTCGGTGATGCCATCCAGCCATCTCATTCTCCGTCTTCCCCTTCTCCTCCCGCCCCCAACCTTTCCCAGCATCAGAGTCTTTTCCAGTGAGTCAACTCATCGCATGAGGTGGCCAAAGTATTGCAGCTTCAGCTTTAGCATCAGTCCCTCCAATGAACACCCAGGATTGATCTCCTTTAGAATGGACTGGTTGGATCTCCTTGCAGTCCAAGGGACTCTCAAGAGTCTTCTCCAACACCACAGTTCAAAAGCATCAATTCTTCGGCGATCAGCCTTCTTCACAGTCCAACTCTCACATCCATACATGACCACGGGAAAAACCATAGCCTTGACTAGACGGACCTTTGTTGGCAAAGTAATGTCTCTGCTTTTTAATATGCTGTCTAGGTTGGTCATAACTTTCCTTCCAAGGAGCAAGCGTCTTTTAATTTCATGGCTGCAATCAGCATCTGCAGTGATTTTGGAGCCCAAAAAATAAAGTCTGACACTGTTTCCACTGTTTTTCCATCTATTTCCCATGAAGTGATGGGACCAGATGCCATGATCTTTGTTTTCTGAATGTTGAGCTTCAAGCCAACCTTTTCACTCTCCTCTTTCACTTTCATCAAGAGGCTTTTGAGTTCCTCTTCACTTTCTGCCATAAGGGTAGTGTCATCTGCATATCTGAGGTTATTGATATTTCTCCCAGCAATCTTGATTCCAGCTTGTGCTTCTTCCAGCCCAGCGTTCCTCATGATGTACTCTGCATATAAGTTAAATAAGCAAGGTGACAATATACAACCTTGACGTACACCTTAGCACTGCTTTTACAGTGTCCTAGAGGTTTTGGGTTGTTGTGTTTTCATTTTCATTCATTTCTATGCATATTTTGATTTCTCTTTTGATTTCTTCTATGATTTGTTCATTATTCAGCAGCATGTTGTTCAGCCTCCATATGTTGGCATTTTAAATAGTTTTTCTCCTGTAGTTGAGATCTAATCTTACTGCATTGTGGTCAGAAAAGATGCTTGGAATGATTTCAATTTTTTTGAATTTACCAAGGCTAGATTTATGGCCCAGGATGTGATCTATCGTGGAAAAGGTTCCGTGTGCACTTGAGAAAAAGGTGAAATTCATTGTTTTGGGGTGAAATGTCCTGTAGATATCTATTAGGTCTAACTGGTCTATTGTATCATTTAAAGTTTGTGTTTCCTTGTTAATTTTCTGTTTAGTTGATCTATCCGTAGATGTAAGTGGGGTATTAAAGTCTCCCACTATTATTGTGTTATTGTTAATTTCCCCTTTCATACTTGTTAGTAATTGTCTTACATATTGTGGTGCTCCTATGTTGGGTGCATAAATATTTATAATTGTTATATCTTCTTCTTGGATTGATCCTTTGATCATTATGTAATTTCCTTCTTTGTCTCTTTTCACAGCCTTTGTTTTAAAATCTATTTTATCTGATATGAGTATTGCTACTCCTGCTTTCTTTTGGTCTCTATTTGCGTGGAATATTTTTTTCCAGCCCTTCACTTTCAGTCTGTATGTGTCCCTCGATTTGAGGTGGGTCTCTTGTAGACAACATATATGGGGGTCTTGTTTTTGTATCCATTCAGCCAGCCTTTGTCTTTTGGTTGGGGCATTCAACCCATTTACATTTAAGGTGATTATTGATAAGTATGATCCCGTTGCCATTTTCTTTATTGTTTTGGGTTCGAGTTTATATACCCTTTCTGTGTTTCCAGTCTAGAGAAGATCCTTTAGTATTTGTTGGAGAGCTGGTTTGGTGATGCTGAATTCTCTCAGCTTTTGCTTGTCTGTAAAGCTTTTGATTTCTCCTTCATATTTGAATGAGATCCTTGCTGGGTACAGTAATCTGGGCTGTAGGTTATTTTCTTTCATCACTTTAAGTATGTCTTGCCATTCCCTCCTGGCCTGAAGAGTTTCTGCTGAAAGATCAGCTATTATCCTTATGGGGATCCCCTTGTGTGTTATTTGTTGTTTTTCCCTTGCTGCTTTTAATATTTGTCCTTTGTGTTTGATCTTTGTTAATTTGATTAATATGTGCCTTGGGGTATTTCGCCTTGGGTTTATCCTGTTAGGGACTCTCTGTGTTTCTTGGACTTGGGTGATTATTTCCTTCCCCATTTTAGGGAAATTTTCCTCAAGTATTCTCTCATGTTCTTTCTTTTTGTCTTCTTCTTCTGGGACTCCTATGATTCGAATGTTGGGGCTTTTAATATTGTCCCATATGTCTCTAATATTGTCCTCATTTTTTAAAATTCTTTTTTCTTTTTCCATCTCTGTTTCATTTATTTCTACAATTCTATCTTCTAGCTCGCTTATCCTGTCTTCTGCCTCCGTTATTCTACTGTTTGTGCCCTCAAGAGTGTTTCTGATCTCATCTATTGTATTATTCGTTATATACTGACTCTTTTTTATTTCCTCTAATTCCTTATTGAACATTTCTTCCATCATCTCAATCCTTTTCTCCAGTTTATTTATCTGTAGCTCCATTTTGCTTTCCAGATTTTGAATCATTTTTACAATTAAAATTCAAAATTCTTTATCGGGTAGATTCCCTATATCTTCCTCTTTTGTTTGTGTTGGTGGGCATTTATCCTGTTCCTTTACTTGTTGGGTATTTCTCTGCCTCTTCATCTTGCTTATATTGCTGTGTTCGGGGTGGCCTTTCCGTCTTCTGGCAGTTTGTGGAGTTCTCTTTATTATGTAGTTACCTCGTTGTGTGTGGGGTTGGATGGGTGACTTGTCAAGGTTCCCTGGTTAGGGAAGCTTGTGTCGATGTTCTGGTGGGTGGAGCTGGATTTCTTCTCTCTGGAGTGCAATGAAGTGTCCAGTAATGAGTTTGAGATGTCAGTGGGTTTGGGGTGGCTTTGGGCAGCCTGTATATTGAAGCTCAGTGCTGTTCTCCTGTGTTGCTGGATAGCTTGCGTAGTATGTCTTTCACTGAAACTTGTTGACCCTTGGGTGGTGCCTGGTTTCAGTGTATGTATGGAGGCATTTGATGAGTACCTATCAATTAATGTTCTCTGGAACAGGAGATCTCTGGTGGTCTCAGGATTTGGCCTTAAGCCTCTGCCTCTGGTTTTCAGTCTTATTCTTGCAGGAGGCTCAAGGCTTCTCCCTCTGTTACTTCCCAGGCAGTTCCTTCTGTTGAAAAAGCTCTTCTGTTTTCTGGTCTCCTCTGTGGTGTTGGAGAAGACTCTTGAGAGTCCCTTATACTGCAAGGAGATCCAACCAGTCCATTCTAAAGGAGATCAATCCTGGATGTTCATTGGAGGGACTGATGCTAAAGCTGAAACTGCAATACTTTGGCCACCTCATGCGACGAGTTGACTCACTGGAAAAGACTCTGATGCTGGGAAAGGTTGGGGGCGGGAGGAGAAGGGGACGACGGAGAATGAGATGGCTGGATGACATCACCGACTCTGTGGACATGAGTTTGAGTGTACTCCGGGAGTTGGTGATGGACAGGGAGGCCTGGCGTGCTGTGATTCATGGGGTCGCGGAGAGTCGGACACAACTGAGCGACTGAACTGAACTGAACTGACAGTGTCTAATTCCCGTCCTGACACCAGGATGAGGTGGTGGACACTTTTTTTTTCCCCCCCGGCTCACCTATTCAGTCCTGCTGTGGGGAGGAAGGAACAGCTAACAAATATCCCTGGCGTCTGTGGGGAGTGCTCGCAGTGTCTCGCCTACACTGGGAATGCTCCCGCTCGAGGCGTGTGTGCTTTCCCTGTTTATGCTGCTTAGGCTTTAGTTTGCTCTGCTGCGAGCTGTCCGTGGTTGGCGCTGGGTTGCATGCACTTCCCAGGTCTGAGTGGCTCAGGTTCAGGTCCTCGGGTACTCGACAAAGGCGCAGACTTGGCTGGACCTGCGTTTTGTGCCTTCCCCGGTCCGAGCAGCTCAGGTGACCAGGTGTTTGGTGAGCGTGGTCGCTGTGACTTATCGCCTTCCCGGTCCCTGCCGCTCGATTTTCTGGGAGTACAACCGGCGCACTTTCTCAGGCGGATATCGACCGGCCCGAACCCAAGAAGTCCTGGCCAGCAAGGAAGCCTGCCTGCAGCTTGGTGCGTGAAGCCTCTCTGGGGCCGCGGCTGCCCCCGCCCCGGCGCTGGCCGCCCTCCCCGCCCGCGACGGCGGGGGCTGGGGGCTGGGCCGCCCGCTGCTGCTCTCTCCGCTCCGCGCCTGGTTCTGTGGGCGGGGCTGGCGGAGTCCTGGCTTGGGGCTTTTCGCAGGTTTTTCCTAGCCTTTTCACCTTTTGGTATCTTAAGTTCAGCCCTCAGTTTGCCCTGGGGTGTTCAAGCCCGGTTCTCCCTCTAAGCGCCGCTGCCCTTGCCTCCCTGCCCAGCCCCCGCCTGCTAGTGGGGGGCGCGGGCGTCTGCGCCGCTTCTCCGCTGAGTGTTTCCTCTGGGCACTTAGTCTGTGAGTTTTAATTATTTATGTCCTTTGTCTCCCAGTTATGCGGCCCTCTGAGGTTCCACTCGCCAGTGTTTCCAGGTGTTTGGAAACTTCTCTTTTTTTTTTTAAGCCTCCCTTCCGGGGATGGAGCTCCGTCCCTCCCTCTTTTGTCTCTCTTTTTATCTATTTCCTACCTCCTTTCTTCGACTATGGGCTGCTTTTCTGAGTGCCTGATGTCCTTTACCGGTATTCAGAAGTTGTTTTGTGGGATTTACTCAGTGTTCAAATGTTCTTTTGTTGATTTTGTGGGGGAGAAAGTGGCTGCCCCATCCTATTCCTCCGCCATCTTCCCGTGCTCCTCCGGAAGATGAGTTTTAAATTGTTAACCTTGATGGCTTTGTATCAGCCTCTTTTTCTAGTACAAACAGGGGCTGGGAGATGGCACAGCCTTCTAAAGAGTCTTCTGCATGAGAACTTTCCATTTCCCATGCTATTTAGATAGAATGCAGTTATTATCTGGAGCATTACTCGGCCATTTAAAAGAATGAAATAATGCCATTCACAGCAACGTGGGTGGGCCTAGAGAGCGTCACACTGCGTGAAGTAAGCTGGACTGAGAAACAGATACCGTATGGTAGTGCTCACACGCAGAATCTGAAAAGAAAGGGTATGTGAGCTTATTTGACAGAAAGGAACAAACTCAGACGCAGAGACCAAACTTATGGCTACCAGTGGGGGGTGGTAGGGGAAGGGGTAGTTAAGGAATTTGGGATTGACATACACATGCTGCTCTAGTCTTCTGATTCAGTTCAGTTCCGTCGCTCAGTTGTGTCTGACTCTTGGCGACCCAATGGACTGCAGTCTTCTATATAGTGAAGTGAAGTCGCTCAGTCGTGTCTCTTTGCAATCCAATGGACTGTAGTCTACCAGGCTTCTCTGTCCATGGGATTTTCCAGGCAAGAGTACTGGAGTGGGTTGCCATTTCCTTCTCCAGGGGATCTTCCTGACCCAGGGATCGAACCCAGGTCTTCTGCACTGCAGGTGGACGCTTTACCCTTTAAGCCACCAGGGAAGCCTGGAAATCTTCTATATAGTAAATGACAATTATCTTCTATTAGAAACAAACAAACTGGAAAACCAGTAAGGACTTATTGTAGAGCACAGGGAGCTCTCCTCAGTATTGTGTATTAAGAACAGTCTAAACTGAAAAAGAATTTGATAAAGAATAGATCCATGTATATGTATAGCCAGATCACTTTGCTATACACCTAAAACTGACACAGCATTTTTAATCAACCATACTTCAATATAAAACAAAAAGTTAAAGAGAAAAGAATGAAATGGAGTTACTGTCATTTGCCAGATGAACCTCTAGATCTTACAGGGCAGGATGTAACCTGGGCATTATAATATTAGGTATCCATGGCTTTGAGCTCCCAACAAACACACACACACAATTGGTGTTTTAAAGATTTAATATTCAGAATAATGTTTGTAGTTGAGTCAGTATTATACTTTTCTCAGTAAGAAACTTGGAAACTGAGGCCAAATGTTATGCATGTCAGCAACAGGAATTCAGATCAGGACTGTAAGTCACGGGGACTGAAAATGCCTCTGGAAGTGAGACCAGCCTCCCTCTGTCACGTGTGACTGCTCCATCAGTGTGGACCGCGGGAGTTTTGTTCTGTTGTCAGTACACAAACGTTCTAACATCTGAAGTTCTGAGTCTGTTCACAAACTCTTGTAAATGGGGACCCTCGGTGCCCTAAGATCTTGTGCTGCCCAGAAGCAATGACAACTCCTAAGTATATTGTAAAAGAGGCAGACAAGACTAGCGACCAAACAACAACAACCAGGTGTATTTTGTTAACCTCAAAAATGGAACGTGTGAACTGTAGACTCAGGTCATGTGACATGTCCGTAAGTTCTTACTTACACTCACGCACAGAGACGACGCTCAGGACCCACTTCAGCTGGGTGCCGGCTTCCTCCCTGCCATGCGTGGGCAGGAGGATGCCATTGACAGAGCCATATGGTGAGAATTCCAGGTACTGCTGTTTTTTTGTGATAAAGGTGTTCCCGTGGAGCTCAGGATGCTTTGAGTGTCCTAGCCGCTACGCTAAGTCCTACTGCACGACTGTCAGAGTGTGGCTCTCTCATGTCTGGAAGGATCAGCCCAGGTTTATAGCCATACAGGGTCGAAAAGTCAGGTTTTCCTTCCCTAAGAGCCTGCAGCATGATCAGTGCCAAATGCTTGCCTTCAAGGGTGGAGATTCATTTTATGTTTGAGGCAGCTTCGGAAGCTCATTCTGCTTCAGAAGGGTGACTTCTCCAGTCCTCAGTGCTGGGCTGTTAGACTTCCTGCTTCTCTTTTCCTGTAGGTGTAAAGGAATCAATTAACATACGATTCTTTCCTAATTACTTGATTCTAATTAATCGTCTCTGTGTGTCTGAGCACTCCATCTTTCATGTTTGAAGGAATGACAGTGGAAACAAACGAGATTGCTGTTTTTTGTTTAAAGGACTCCTCGATGCTGGGAGGATTCAGAAATACCCTAGCACTGCCCATCAGCATGGGGCAGTCTCTGATTTGTCTGGGCTTCTGTGTTTAGAAGAGGTACTCTGTTGGTTGATGTGTAGTTCACTGTAGGACTGCCCGGCCCAGTCATGGAACTCACCAGGCGTGTATGGCTATTGAATTTTGGAACTGTGTCTACTTCAAGTTGAGATGGGCTCTAACTATGAGATACACTCCAGATTTCAAAAACTTTAATAGGAAAAAAAAAAAAGTAAAAATATCTCTTGAAGAGTGTTTGCATTTGTTACATGTTGTAGGAATGGTACTTTGGATGTGTTGAGTGAAATACATCATTGAAATTAACTTTTCCTGTTTCTTTTTATTAATGTGGCTCCTAGAACATTTATAATTATGTCTGGTTAGCATTATTTCTGTTGGTCAGGGCTGCTCTAGATAGTTCAGATTATTGTGTAATCCAAATGAGAATGCTGCTAAGTCACTTCAGTTGTGTCCGACTCTGTGTGACCCCATAGACGGAAGCCCACCAGGCTCCCCCGTTCCTGGGATTCTCCAGGCAAGAACACTGGAGTGGGTTGCCATTTCCTTCTCCAATGCATGAAAGTGAAAAGTGAAAGTGAAGTCGCTAAGTCGTGTCTGACCCCTAGTGACCCCACGGACTGCAGCCTACCAGGCTCCTCCATCCATGGGATTTTCCAGGCAAGAATACTGGAGTGGCTTGCCATTGCCTTCTCCATCAAATGAGAATACATACTCTTTGAAAATGATGTCAAATCATCCTGGGGCTTGTTCATACTTCTGATTGCCCACTGTGTAGGGAGGCTTCCATAATGTAGTAATTTACTTCAATCTCTTTTCAGTACTCAGGTTATGATGCTATTTGAAGAGTCGTGGTGTTTTACGTAAGACCTCTGGGAATTTTCTAATGCACACAGAACATAACTGGTTGTTAACTTTAGCTGGATCGTCTTGATGTCCAAGAACCCTGACGGTAAATGGCTCAGTTATGAGTGTGACTATAGGAGCCACACATCTGTTTATTGTAGGCAACAAGTGATGTCTTTGCTCTACGGAAACAAAAAGTTCAGTTATTGATATATAGATTGGAATCACATTTTGAATACATGTTTAGTACTAGGGTAAAATTAGCCAAGTTTAAAAAAATGCAGAAAACCTAACATTAGAAGAGACAGTTAAATTAAGATCAGAGAAATATTGACGTGGCAAGAAGAAGCTGTGAAGGGAACCATGATGGCGGTTTATAAAATCAGTGAGTACAGCATGTGATGTAGTAACAGCAGCAAAGCTCTGTCATGGCCTCATTGTAAGACGCTAGCTCCCTGTAGTGTCTTCCTTCCAGACGCTTCAGAACTATTTCTGTAAGTTCCTCCAGGGTTTCTAGATTTAGCAAGTGAAAATACAGGATGCCCAATTCAATGTGACTATCAGATAAACAATGGAATAATTTTTAGTACAAATATGTCCTATGTCATATTTGGGTTTTGCTTATACTCAAAATGACTGTTGTTAATCTTAAATGAAGAGTGTTGAGGACCCACCCCACCCCACCCTGTTTTTGCACCCTGGCCTCCTGCATCTCAGGGCTCCCCTCTGCCATCTCAGCCACCTCTGCCCCTCGGGTGGGCTCCTCTCAGGGCGCAGATGTGGATGCTCACTTGGGTGGAGCTGGAAGGCTATGGAAAGCTAGTCGTGACCTCTAAAGGTGTCCGGGTCCCAAACCCTGAAATTTGTGAATCTGCTGCTTTACAGGGTAAAAGTGACTTTGCAGGATGTGATTAAGTTATGGATACTGCCGGGGGGAAATTCCCCTGATTCACCATGCAGGCCCAGGATGCTCACAGGGGTCCTTATAAGAGGGAGACAAGAAGGTCAGAGTCTGAGAAAAAGATGCAAGGAGAGAGTTTAGGCTGGAATGGTGCACCCACAGGCCAAGGAATGCAGAAGCCTCTAGATAGAAGAAAAGGCAAGGGCACCGATTCTCCCTGGAGCCCCCAGAAGAAACCCCAGCCTTGATTTTAGTCCCCTGAGACCCGTGGACTTCTGACCCCCAGGACTGTAGGAAAGACTGTGTTATTTTAAGTCATTAAGTAGGTGGTAATTAACAACAGCAGCAGCGGGAAACTAATTTTACAAAGGCTGAGCTTGGCCATCCCCTCGGCTCATCTGGGTCCTGCAGCCCAGCAGAGACCAGGTTGCAGCATCCAGAAGAACATTTATGATGGATCTGGGGTCACAGAAGACGGGCAGAATCACACACTACCGCTGAAGAGGGTCTTCTCCCAGCCCCCTCATCCCTGGGTTCATGGCCCGCTTCTGTTTCCCCACCAGTACACCCGCAAGACTGGCCTCAGACCCCAAGGCTCTGAGGACATGTTCCCTTGAACTTAAGAAGAACTTCATCATCTTTGATTTCTTTAGAATCATCCGTTTGCTCCACCACCAGCCACAGAACATGAGCATGTTTCTCCAAACCAGTCTTCAATCCCACCTGCGTCCAGGCTGGGTTGGGCCAAGGGGAGTGATGTCCTTTCAAGTCCCTCCTCTTGGTCTGAACTTGACTTGGGGCTAGATGGGCCCATGTGTCTTTCCTGTAGCTTCAACACCCCATCCATGCTGGCCTAAATCTGCGGTGAGGACACACCCAGAGTTCTGTAAAGACACACAAGAACATGGGCTAAGGGCAGGCCCAGTCCTCACTTAAGAAAGAAGCCCATCTCCATCTCTGATACCCTGAAGAGTGGGCAGCTCTGTCCGCAAAAACAGCATCATCTTGGAGGAAGATGCAAAGGTGCATTCATGGTACCCAGTGCCACGTTTTCTCAAAGCTCTCCTTTTCTGTAGGGTCTCTTTGCCTTGCAGATACTGAAGGACTTTGGCTGGTTCCCCAAAAGCCAAGGAACAGACAACATCAAAATGCATGTTCAAGCATCTCCTGCTCAGGAAAAAAAAAACAAAAACTGCTCATGAATGTATATGAGTTTTTCCAGTTTCTCTTCACTTGGATTCAAAACAACCCTAGTGACCATCTTGCCTTGTTATGCAGTTTCTGTATGAAATGGACTTGGTCACTGAATCCTAGACCCTAGTGTGAGGAATCATCCAGAAACTCAGAGGAAGCAGTTTTGGCATCTACAAGCATCAGCAGTGCAGAGGACCTCAGCCTGAGTTGCCATCTACAGATGTGTATCACTGGTGGTTAGTTCGCAGTATCACTACTCTAGCGGGTGAGTTTTCCTAATATTTTCTTCTTATTTCAGCCATTTCTAATTTCTTGCTCAATTGAAAAATATTCCTTTCTAGCAAGGCTACCTGTATAATGTATGTTATGTGGAGTTAGTGCTCGGAAAATACATTTTAAATGGATGACAGTTGAGAGAGAAAAGGAGGAAAAGGACTCAGTATATTTTAAGATTCCAGTTTGTGATTCAGGGAGAAGGTGTGGAGCCCACAGAGCCTTACGGATTTTCAGTCCTGAGCAAGGACACCAGAAGTTGCTCTCAGCCCAGTTCCCTGCAGATTTTCCATCAGTTTGAGGAATATAGGAAGTCTGACCATCTGTGAGTCCATACTGAGGAAGTGAGAGGAGAAAACACCCAACTGACAAATTGAGAACTGGTTCATCTTGAATCTTTTAAGTGCTTTGCTGAAGGTAAAGCTTTTCCTGGTAGGGGAGTGGAGGGGGAAGCTGCATTGCAAGTCATAAATCTCTCAAGTCGGAAGAAAAGAATTGCAGAAACAAGTTTCCAGGGAAAAATGCTTTCTTTGAAAAAAAATAATGGCAATGTCAAAAGAAGAGGCTTGAAGGCAGGGCATCTCCAAGTGCCATGCAGAGGTCCACCCGTGTTCCTTCATCCAGCTCCCCCAGATTCAGGTAAGTCCCTGGGGACACTTAGTTTCTGGTCCACACCATCCTGAGTGGGTAACTCTGTCCCGCCCCTGGTCCCACACACAGGGCATTTGTGTGGGCAGTGGACGTGGAGGAGCGTGGTGGTGATGGAGATGTTTGTAGCTCACACTGAATTTTAGATGTCCTGGCCTTCAGAGCCCCTGGGATCCTCTGCGTCAACCCTCCCTCCCTCTTCGCTCCTCTCTTCGCTCCTTGACCTCTGCATCCAGAGCGTCATCAGCCTGTCATTTACCAACCTGCTTCAAGCCAACTTGAATGGCAGAGCCTCTCTTTAAACCCCGTAAACAGATTATTGAGGTATTTTCCAAAATACAGCCAGCATCCTCCATAAAAGAATATTGGTCTTTACATTAAAATGATTTAGAAAAAAAAAAAAACACTTTACTCCATAAAGATAGCATATGGGCCATGTGCTCAGTTGGGTCCGACTCTTTATGACCCCATGGACTATACCCCTCCAGACTCCTCTGTCCATGGGATTTTCCCGGCAAGAATACTGGAGTGGGTTGCCACTTCCTTCTCCACGACATCTTCCTGACCCAGGAATCAAACCCAAGTCTCCTATGTCTCCTGCACTGCAGGCGGATTCTTCACCCGCCGAGCCTGCCCTTTAAGATTATATGCATTTTTGCAACATATATGAAAACTCAGCCTTGCATTAACTTAATAACAAAATCACATTTTTCTGTCATTAAAGTAACGAATGAAGAAGATTCCATGAGAAAGTGCAGTCGTGCACAGGATTATCTTATTATCTTCATTAAATATTTCCTGAGAAAGTGATAATTATGGTCGTCAAACTGTCAAAACCAAAATGAGTCACAAGACAAATATTGTAGTTAAACCCTTTAGTCCTCCAGGGTAGGCATTTGCTGACAAAATAGAGGTTTCTTAGTCCTTCTAATTAACAGAGAAGAGTTTTCTCAGAGGTGATAGAAATATGATCTCTTACCAAGATATTCCACTTAAGAAAACTTGTAGATTGTGGATTTATACTATTTATAGTCATGTGATGTCATTTTCTAAAAGGGAATTAGAGACTTACTTCAGGTAGGTCTAGCAGCACATAATTGGCAGTCAATATATGCTCCATTAAGAATTTGTGAACATATTTATGTGAGTATATGCCAGTGACATTTGCATGTTATAACTTTCAGTCAGTCCAATGATTCTTCATTTCAACCTTTAGTTGAAGATTTTCATGGGAAATTCTACTCATCCTTTTTCTAAATAGGAAAAAGTTTCTAAAGATGCCTTCAGAGGCTGGCTTACTTGTATCATTTTTTCATCGGGTTTCCCTTGTGGCTCATATGGTAAAGAATTCACGTACAGTGCAGGAGACCTGGGTTAAATTCCTGGATTGGGAAGATGCCATGGAGAAGGGAGTGGCTACTCACTTTGGTATTCTTGCTTAGAGACTTCCATGGACAGAGGTTTCAGTCCATGGGGTTGCAAAGAGTTGAACACTACTGAGAAACGAATTTACATAGAGAAATCTAACTTGTATCATCTTTTGTAGCAAATATGTGACTTTTTCCTACTTTCAGGTCTTCTATTTCGACTCTATAAATGAAACTGTCTCCCCTCCTGGTTATGCAAACAGTGTACCTCCAAGCTTTCAGGGAACTGAGAAATCAGAAGGCACGGCTTTACAGGGACTTCATTCAGTTTCTTTACATCACTGCCGATTAAATATTCAAGCAGCATTTCTTTCTTCTTAGGCATTTTGTAGTTCACAAACATAAACCCTTACTTAGCATTGTTCTGTTATTCCATAGGAATTGGATTATTATTCTTTCATGAAATTTCAAAATTAGTGTTGTAGTTGACAGCTAAGCACATCTATCTAGGTTCAAAATAGAAACCTCAAGTTTAAGAAAAATTTCTGAAAATTTT
This sequence comes from Moschus berezovskii, assembly GCF_049115385.1. Lineage (NCBI taxonomy): Eukaryota > Metazoa > Chordata > Mammalia > Artiodactyla > Moschidae > Moschus > Moschus berezovskii. The sequence continues at coordinate 92,194,107 of NC_142471.1, read as the reverse complement.
AAGAGGATGCAAACATCAGAAGGCAATAAGTTTCATTTTAAAGGAGGTATTGACTCCACCCCAGGGGAATTTAATAAATGAATTTATCACAACACAGTGTTGCATGCTGCAGGGAGACACTGCTGTGTGGCCTTTATCAATGGTCAAGACCCAGTCTTCTCTCTGATGGCATGTATGACTTACTGAAGAGAATGAGCATGTATACTCATGGTTCTAATAAAGGCAGCAGAAAGGCAGCATCCAGAGAGTTTCCCTGGCAGGTGGATCGGAGCTGGACCTCCAGTGATTTGGCTAAGTAGGGATGGGAGGTAGGGAAGGAGCACCAGGAAGAGGAACCCATGTGAACAAAGCCTCAGAGCACATGCTTGGATGGTGTTCAAGCCTGAGACCCTGTGAACTGGGTGACTTATGAAAGTCATACAGCGACGGTGCAGGGGGTCGGAAGGAACTCGTTTAAAGTCATAGAATTTTCTTCCCGTAACATGAGACATGGGGTTAGATTTCCTGACTGGACTCTTGACATCTTTCTGGTGCTCCTGTCGGAGAGAGGGGTCAGGGTCCAGCGCTTCTGTGTGAGGTGAGGCTTTCGGGGTTAGGCTTGCAGCAACCAGGCTGGGTACTAATGACTCCAAAGAGTGGGGCTTTTGTTTTCTGAGGGATTATGCTCATGATGGTGTTGAGCAGGCTTTATGACCACATGCAGGATTGCACTCATTTGTAATGTCATGCAAATCAACAGTGTGATGCAAGAAGGGCCAACAAGTGCTGGTAAAGCAAAGCGGAGGGAGGTCGGGAGGAAAAGAGGTAAATGGTGCCAAGTGTGTACTTGGCATTACAGCAGGGGCAACGCCATGGGCCGAGTAAATCCATTTACATTTCTGATAAATAACTGCTGCTGTTGTCATCGTGCAGGGATATCAGGTTCCCTTCATGCATCCATCCTTCTCACAAAGAATCCATTAGTCTTGCATGAATCTTCAATTATCCTGTTACACAGTCTGTAGAAAGCAGAGTTATTTTAGTTGATGGAAAAAAATCTCCTTTTTACTCTCCTAACTGCTTAAACAGGGATCAGACTTTCAAACATTAATAATTTTTCTCACATCACAAAATATTAAGGGAAAAGTTCCATGGATTTTCTGTACAATCAATACTTTGATGCATATGTGCAGAATCCATCCTTGTCCATTCGCTTATTCAAAGAATTTCTTCAGGGCACCGGATATGTGCCGGGAACTGGGATAAATCCTAGAGACTTTTGTCCATGTGACAAGGGGCCCATCTAGTTTGTTCAAGAGATTTGACATATTAGGGCTATTGCATATCAACCCCAACAGGAAGAACATTATTAATAACACTGTTGTGAAGTTGCCTCTACTGATAATGAGCCATCAAAGAGCTTAGACTTTTTTATGTTTAATTTTTTTTAATAAAAAAAGAATTACAAAATTATAGAAAAGTTCAATTGGAATATAAAGAATGGTTTTCTTTGCTAAAAAGTGAATATATTATTAATCCTCAAATTTGAAAAGATTTCACTGAAAAATAAAACTTCTGATTGATCTTACTGATAAAGATTTATGTTAAATTTTTAAGTAAAAGGTTATCCAAAAGAATGCAATAGCACATGAAATATACCTTAAGAACAAGTGAGATTTGGGAATTCCCTGGTGATCCAGGGGTCAGGACTCTGTGCTCTCACTGCCAGGGCCTGGATTCTATCCCTGGTCTGGGAACTAAGATCTTGCCACCAATGTGGCATGCCCCCAAAACAAAACAAAACTGGTAAGTGAAATTCACTCTAGAGTGAAAGGACATCTGTTAGTAGGAAATATATTTATACACCATACTACGGACAGTAAGATCAAACCTGTCAGTCCTAAAAGAAATCAACCCTAAATATTCATTGGAAGGACTGATGCTGATGCTGAAGCTCCGATACTTTGGCCGCCTGATGCAAAGAACTGGCTCACTGGAAAAGACCCTGATGCTGGGAAAGATTGAGGGCAGGAGAAGGGGCCGACAGACGATGAGATGGTTGGATGGCGTCACTGACACAATAGACGTGGGTTTGAGCAAACTCCGGGCGACGGTGGAGGACAGGGAGGCCTGGTGTGCTGTGGTCCACGGGGCCACAGATAGGACTTAGCGACTGAACAGCAGCAACAGCTAATAGAGCTGAGGGGGTAAATCATACAGTCATCTCCACAGATACAGAAGAGGCACTTGACACAATTCCATATTATATATTAGACTGCTACAGGTGTTACTCCAGAGTACCACAGACCTGTGGCTTGCACAACAGAAACATATCTTCTGACAGGTCTGGAGGCTGCCAAGTCCATGACCGAGGTGGTTTCTTCTGCGGCTCCTCTCCTCGGGCTGCGCGTGGCCTCCTTCTCACCCTCTCACCTGGTCCTTCCTGTGTGTGCACTTGCTCCTGGAGCCCCTTAGGGGGTCTGATTCCCTCTTACAAGGACACCAGTCTGAACAGACTAAGGCCCACCTAGTGGCTTCATTTTAACTGAATTACCCCTTTTCTCCAAATAAAGTCACATTCTGAGTACTAGAGGTAGGACTTCAGTCCCTAACAATACCCATTCATAGTATAAACACTTAGTAATATAGGAACTGATGGATACTGCCATAACATGACAAATACATATGCTTCAGACCAAAGTTAGCATTTTACTTAATTGCAAAGCACTTGGGGCTTTGCTGTCAAGGTCTGGCATAAGAACTAATGGCCACTAATGTCTCTTCTACTGCTAAATATTGTGTTGTTAGCCAATAAAATCAGACAAAATAGAGCATTTACAGAGGAGATACTAGAAAATAACATAAGTACATTTCTATTTATAGATAATATGACTGTGTAGCAATGCAAAGAATTGGTGGGAAACTACAGTAGTAAGGAAATTTAGTAAGTTAAGTTACAAAAGCAACACACCATCAATGGGGGTTTAGTTGCAGCCGACTCTTTTACAACCCTGTGAACTTTAGCTGACCAGGCTCCTCTCTCCCTGGGATTTCCCAGGCAAGAACATTGGAGTGGATTGCCATTTCCTTCTCCAGAGGATCTTGCCGACCCTGCAATCGAACCCACGTCTCCTCCCTTGTAGGTAGACTCTTTACAACTGAGTCACCAGGGAAGCTCACACAAATCAATAGCTGTCATAAATATAACCAGAAACCAGTTAGAAAACTTACTGGAAGAGGGGACTGTACTTACAACAGCTAGAAAGAAAATTAAATACTTAAGAGATAAACACATAGAAATGTCTAAAACCTTATGAAAAACTTTAGCACCCTGGAAGATACAAAAAAAAAAAGGCCATAAACAGCAAAAACATGTGCCATGTTTGAATAGAAAAAGTCATTTTCACAAATATCTTTGTGAATGTCAGCTCATAAAGAAATGTCAGTTCTTCACAGGACAATTTATAAATTAAAGTGTATGTTGAAGAACAAACGAGGAAGAGTCACAAGGAAAACCTCGAGGAAGAAGAGTCAGTTTAAACACTAGGTTAAACATACTATAAAATTCTAGAATTAGAATATTAAAGCACACCAGAAAGGCTCTGTAACTAGGATACCATGGAACTGGTGCCTGCACAGACAGACCAATGGAACAGAGTTGAAAAATCTGGAAACAGACCCAACTGCACATGGAAATTTAGTACTTAATGAAGATGGATCTCAAACCATTGAGGAAATAGCAATGGCATGTCCCTTCAGAGGAGGTGACAGTTGTAGGCTGTCCTGGGCTGGAGATTGTCCCCCCCCCGAAATGACGTCCTTCCCGGAGCCTTGGAATATGGTGTGATTTTGAAGTAGGATCACTGAAGATGCCACTGGTTCTGATGAGGCTGTGCTGGAATAGGGTGCTCCTTAATCCACCATGACTGATGTCCTTGTAAGAAGAGATGGGGAGAAAAACATGGCAAGGTGAGTGGTGATGGAGGCACAGATTGGAGTGCTGTGTCTACAAGCCAAGGGAGGCCTCAGTTCAGTTCAGTGGCTCAGTCGTGTCCGACTCTTTGCGACCCCATGGACTGCAGCATGCCAGGCTTCCCTGTCCAGCACCAACTCCCAGAACTTGCTCAAACTCATGTCCATCGAGTCGGTTATGCCATCCAACCATCTCATCCTCTGTTGTCCCCTTCTCCTCCTGCCTTCAATCTTTCCCAGCAATGAGTCAGTTCTTCGCATTAGGTGGCCAAATTATTGCAGTTTCAGCTTCAGCATCAGTCCTTCCAGTGAATATTCAGGACTGATTTCCTTTAGGATGGACTGGTTGGAACTCCTTGCAGTCCAAGGGACTCTCAAGAGTCTTCTCCAACACCACTGTTCAAAAGTATCAGTTCTTTGGCGATCAGCTTTCTTTATAGTCCAACTCTCACATCCATACTTAACTACTGGAAAAACCATAGCTTTGACTAGACAGACCTTTGTTGGCAAAGTAATGTCTCTGCTTTTTAATATGCTGTCTAGGTTGGTCATAGCTTTTCTTCCAAGGAGGAAGCATCTTTTAATTTCATGGCTGCAGTCACCATCTGCAGTGATTTTGGAGCCTCCCCAAAAGAAAGTCTCTTACTGTTTCCACTGTTTCCCCATCAAAGGGAGCCCTAGGATGGTGGTTAACACCAGATGGACAGACTCTCTGCTAGAAGCTTCAGAGGGAACACTGCCCTGCCAACACTTTGATTTCACATTCGTAGTCTCCAGGACTATGAGAGGAAAAATGTCTGTTTTCTTTTTACTTTTCTTTTTCAAATTGGAGTATAAGCGTTACCATGCTGTGTTAGTTTCTGCTGTACAACAGAGTGAACCAGCCACACCTATACCTGTATCTCTTCCTTGGATTTGCTTCCCATTTAGGTCACCACAGAGCACTGAGTAGAGCTCCCTGTGCTGTCCAGGAGCTTCTCATTAGGTACCTAGTTTATACATAATAGTATATACATGTCAACTCCAATCTTCCAGCTCATCCCAGCCACCCCGTTTCCCCCTTGGTGTCCATACGTTTGTTCTCTGCATCTGTGTCTCTATTTCTGCTTTGCAAATAGGTTCATCTGTACCGTTTTTGTAGATCCCACATATATTCATTAATCCATGATATTTGCTTTTCTCTGTCTTCACTCTGCATGGCAGTCTCTGGACTTAGAGAGTCAAACGTCTGTTGTTCTAAGCCACCCGGTCTGAGGTCCTTTGTTACAGCAGCCTTGGGACCCTTATACATGGGGCATCAAAACAGAGAGGCTGCTCAGCAGGAGATGGGATCTGCCCGCCTGTGAGGATTCCATGGTGGGGTACTTACGGGTGTCAATCTTCTGCTCTTATTCCCTTCCCTCCCTCTGAGCTCTGGATCTCGGCTCTCCAGGGTGGTGGGCACTCATCAGACATGGCCATGGTGCCCTTGAAATGTGGCTAATCAGAATTGGGATGTGCTGTGTCACACACACACTGGATTGCAAAGGTTTGGTGAGAAAAGGGATTGTTAAACATGTCACAAATAAATATCTTTTCACAAGTTGACATGGGAATGTTTCAGATATATTGAATCAAATAATATACATTATTAAAAGGAGCTTCACCTTTTTCATTTTACTTTTTAAAATGTGGCTACTAGAAAATTTTGAATGAAACACGAGGCTCACATCTTATTTGATTGGCTTATGTGAGCTCACATCTTAGTGGCTTGTATCTTATTTCTGTTGAATAGCACTGCTGAAAGAGCCAAAGGGCAAGGCATCCTACTGAGATGGTCCATCACATCAGCTTCCTGGGCCCAGAACAGGGGGAGAAGGGAGGAGAGTGGACCCAAACAGACAAGCAAAAGATATTGCACAGGCACCTACTGTGTGCTAGGCATGATTCTGCGCAAGGACCTACTATGTGCTAGAAGTGACTGTGGAGGCTGGGAATAAAACAGTGAAAAATCCAGGTGAAAGATGGCAGAACCTTAGGATGGTAGCAGAAGAAATGGAAAGGAGAGGAGGGATTCAAAAAGTGTCTTGGAGGCAGAATCAACAGAACTCAGGGACTGGACTGGGGCAGAGGGAGGAGCCAGGTTTGCAGACAGAGGAGTGCGTGAACAGTGATGTCATTTCCTGAGACGCGAGCAGCTACAAGATGCAAGTTTGGTGTGGGAGAGGGAAGATGGTTTCCATGTTGGAGATACTGAATTTATTTGGTTGAATGTATGGAAGTAGAGACGAGGGGGAATCAGAAAAGATTCTGGTTTGGGGATTATCAGCAACAAATCATCGCCACTTAGATATTTTCGACATTGGTTATTTGAGACACAGACTATGACCCCACATTGCCCTGTTTGCCTTCCCAGTTGAAGAAACACTTTGAACAACCATAAAATTTCACCATTCAAACACATTCTGAGGGAATTATTTCTATAATCACAAAATAATATGTGTATATTTATCATTATATAATTATCCGTAATAACACCTCACAAATCTTAGCAATAGGAGTCTGAAGGGTTCAAATTTGTACCGTAACACATTGTCCTAAATCTGGGCACTGGAAAATTATGGGCCAAAATTGCAATGGATGCTAATAGGCATCTCATTATATAGCCGACCAAATAGCTCACAAGAAATTAAAGTGATAATGATGAAGTCAAACTAATAAAGATTTCTAATTAAAATGGAATAATAGCAGCAAGTCCAAATCACAACAACTCAAGGCAACATTGACGATGTGTTAATGACTAAGCATTATCCTTGAAAATTCCAAATGCTTATTTGCACAGAAATAGGAGAGAAGCAATACTGTCTGGCAGAACCCTCAGTAAATTCTTATATGGGTCTGACTTTAGTTTAAGAACTCCAAATTTAGAAACACATTTCATGGGTAACTCTTAGTCTCATAAAAATAATAGACTTTGGAACGGCATGCCATTTGTCCATTAAAAAAAAAAGCAATTTGTACCAAAGTATTTGCACAGAAGTATTTTTTTGTTTGTTTCTGTTTTTTCTTTCTTTTTTTAAAATTTACTTGTTTTAATTGGAGGCTAATTACAATATTGTGGTGGTTTTTGCTATACATCGACATGAATCAGCCATGGTTGTCCATGTGTCCCCCATCCTGAACCCCCCCACCTCCCTCCCCATCCCATCCCTCAGGATTGTCCCAGTGCACCAGTTTTGAGTGCCCTTGGACTGGCAATCTATTTCCCATTGGTAATACACATGTTTAAATGCTATTCTCTCAAATCACCCCACCCTCGCCCTCTCCCAGAGTCCAAAAGTCTGCTCTGTACATCTGTGTCTCTTCTGCTGTCTCGCACACAGGGTCATCGTTACCATCTTTCTAAATTCCATATGTATGCGTTAGTATACTGTACTGGTGTTTTCCTTTCTGATTTACTTCACCCTGTATAATAGGCTCCAGTTTCATCCACCTCATTAGAACAGATCAAATGCGTTCTTTTTAATAGCCGAGTAATATTCCATTGTGCATATGTACCACAGCTTTCTTATCCATTCATCTGCTGATGGACATCTAGGTTGCTTCCATGTCCCAGCTATCGTAAACAATGCACAGAAGTATTTTTATCGGGGGGCTCCTGATGCTTTTTTGTGTACAGATGAACTTTTGTTGTGTTGATCTGTGTAGGGTGTGGGCAAGAGAAGGGAAGAAAGCTAGACTGATTATATAAGAAACAGGAGAGGTACTTTGGGTGTGCATGCTTAGTTGCTCAGTTGTGTCTGACTCTTCATGACCCTTTGGACTGCAGCCCACCAGGCTCCTGTGTCCATTGGATTTCCCAGGCATGAATACTGGAGTGGGTTGCTGTGCCCTCCTCCAGGGGATCTTCATAACCCAGTGATCAAACCCATGTCTCTTGTGTCTCCTGCATTGCAGGTGGATTCTTTACCCACTGAGCCATTGGGGCTTCCCACCTGGGGAGAAAAGATGGATCCTGGAAGCCAAGATGGATGGATCCTCGAAGCTAAAAAGCCAAGACCACTTTTTCCAGAAGTGGGAGTGGGAGGAAGGGTGCTCAGGAAGAATTGAGGAGAAAAGAGAGATTTGGGGAGGAGCAGGCTGCCTGGAGTGGGACTTTGATGCAGTTTGCTCCAACTCAGACAGGATCAGGCAATGTCATTCTCTCTTTGGTACTAACCACCTAAATGACAAGTTTGGGCTGTTGGTCTTGTTTTTCTATTGCATTTTTACTGGGATAAAGGGGAGATTCCACAGCCTCGCAGGGACAGGCTGAGATGCCCTGCTGCAGGTGGTAGTTGGAAGCCTGAGAGTTGATTAGATTGCTCAGGGTGGGGACATAGCACAGGAATCCTCCGGTCAGCAAATTCTCCATCCATTGACCGTTGAGGACCACTGTCCAAGAGGACAGCTCTTGAAAGGTTTCACCTTCACAGATATCATTGCTCTCTCCATGGAGCAATCCAGGTCCTTCCACATGTCATGAGTATCCTACACGGACTCAGGAAAGTGAAGCCCACTCACCATGAGGTCTGCAGGGCTGGGCATTTGTCTGCAGCGCCTCCCATTCTCCAGGCACCCAGCTGCTTCTGTCTCCTTTGCTGCTGGGAAACAAGGTCTCCACCGGGGTCTTATAACTGATGTAAGAATCAGCGTGTATGCAGATAGAGTGACATCAGTGTTGATTGGGTGACACATAGCATGGCCAGTGAGTCTCAAACACTCTTTTTTAAAAAAACTTAATTTATTTTAATTGGAGGCTAATTACTTTAAAATATTGTAATGGTTTTTGCAATACATTGACATGAACCAGCTATGGGTGTACATGTGTTCCCCATCCTGAACCCCCCTCCTACCTCCCTCCCCATACCATCCCTCAGGGTCATCCTGATTGAGAACCATGGAGAACTCCTGTTTATGTGGGGTTTTGTTAGCATTAACTTTTGTTAATATGTATTTCCCACATTGGAACTTAACTGAGACATTAAAAATGATTTATTAATTCTTTTAAAAGGAAAGATAACAGACCTATTACATGGTAACATAAATAACATATTAACTTTCTAAACTGAAGTATAGTTGATTTACAATGTTGTGTTCATTTCTGCCCTGCAGCACAGTGGTTCAGTTTTACATATATATTCTTTTCCGTTATGGTTTAGCACAGGATACTGAATGTAGTCCCCTGTGCTATACAGTAGGACCTTGTTATTTATCCATTCTATATATACTAGTTTGCATCTGCTCACCCCATTCTCCCAATCCTCGCCTCCCCCATTCTCGCTCCTTCTTGGCAAGTGCCAATCTGTTCTCCATGTCTGTATGTTTCTGTTTCATAGATAATTTCATGTCATGTTTTATTTTATTTTTTTGGGCCGCACCACGAGGTTTGCAGAATCTTAGTTCCCCAACCAGGGATCAAACCCAGGCCTTGGCAGTGAAAACACCGATTCCTAACCACTGGACCACAGGGGATTCCCTGCATCATACTTTAGATTTCACATATAAATGATATTATACAGTATTTGTCTTTCTCTGTCTGACTTACCTCACTTAGGATGATAACCTCTAGGTTCATCCATGTTGCTGCAAATGGCATTATTTCATTCTTTTTAATGGCTGAGTAGTATTCCATTGTTTGTAAATACCAGATCTTTTTTATCCGTTCATCTGTCAATGGATAGGTTATTTCCAAGGCTAAAATTTTAATAAATTTTAATTAAATTATTTAATTTATTAAATATTAAATTTTATTTAGAGAAAGTGAAGTAAAATATATATCTTCCAAGATAAACATGGTGAGAAGAATGGCATTGTTGCACGTTTTTACATACCTCTTTAACATCTGGCTTACTAGACGACAACTACTTTTTTTATCTAATTCTATATGGAATGTATTGTGTTTGGCTGAGGTATATGAGAAACACCTGGCCTCACCCAGAAATGTAGTTGTAATGGTCTTTTCAGATAATTGTGGCTATTCTGCTTGTGTACCATACCAAAACTTGAAAGGGGTAGTGTCCTCAAAAGTTAGTTGTAATGTGGAATATGGAATGGTATCAATGAACTTCTCATTCTCTGTTATATTAAAACCTATTTTCCTATCTTACACTTGGGATGGATCTTTTCTCTATGCATCACTTTGTAACATTATGCATTGGCCACGTGGAAAATGCTGGTTCTCTGTGTGAGGCAGTCCTTCTGAGGGTTGCTACATTTCATTCAGCTCAGTTCAGTTCAGTCGCTCAGTCGTGTCCAACTCTCTGCGACCCCATGAATCACAGCACGCCAGGCCTCCCTGTCCATCACCAACTCCCGGAGTTCACTCAAACTCATGTCCACAGAGTCAGTGATGCCATCCAGCCATCTCATTCTCTGTAGTCCCCTTCTCCTCCCGCCCCCAACCTTTCCCAGCATCAGAGTCTTTTCCAGTGAGTCAACGCGTCACATGAGGTGGCCAAAGTATTGGAGTTTCAGCTTTAGCATCAGTCCTTCCAATGAACACCCAGGATTGATCTCCTTTAGAATGGACTGGTTGGATCTCCTTGAAGTACAAGGGACTCTCAAGAGTCTTCTCCAACACCACAGTTCAAAAGCATCAATTCTTCGGCAATCAGCTTTCCTCACAGTCCAACTCTCACATCCATACATGACCACGGGAAAAACCATAGCCTTGACTAGACGGACCTTTGTTGGCAAAGTAATGTCTCGGCTTTTTAATATACTATCAAGGTTGGTCATAACTTTCCTTCCAAGGAGTAAGCGTCTTTTAATTTCATGGCTGCAATCAGCATCTGCAGTGATTTTGGAGCCCAAAAAATAAAGTCTGACACTGTTTCCACTGTTTTTCTATCTATTTCCCATGAAGTGATGGGACCAGATGCCATGATCTTTGTTTTCTGAATGTTGAGCTTCAAGCCAACCTTTTCACTCTCCTCTTTCACTTTCATCAAGAGGCTTTTGAGTTCCTCTTCACTTTCTGCCATAAGGGTAGTGTCATCTGCATATCTGAGGTTATTGATATTTCTCCCGGCAATCTTGATTCCAGCTTGTGCTTCTTCCAGCCCAGCGTTCCTCATGATGTACTCTGCATATAAGATAAATAAGCAAGTTGACAATATACAGCCTTGACGTACTCCTTTTCCTATTTGGAACCAGTCTGTTGCACACTGCTTGATATCATCTCTAATCACATCCGAGAAGTGTTTACATATTGGAAGGCTCTTCACCTTGTGGGAGCATATGCTAGTTTTCCAACATCTAATTTGCACCTGAAAGCTTGAAATTTTATCATCGGCAACAAATAACATCAGTTGTTTTCCTTGAAATGACAGGCTGACTTCATTCACTCCTGAGAAGATGTCGGCTAGTTACCCCAGTCTGAATAACTGTTGTTTGTCAGAGGCTCATTCAAGGAGAAACAGAATTCTATGAAAAAAATATAGTTTAGTACACAACTGAAAGGGTGTCAGCAAGCCGAGGGGCCCACAGACCCCGGGCGGTGACCTACTGGCACAGCTGATCCTCATTATTCACGGATTTGGTGTTTATGAATGCAGCTGCTCACTAAGTTATTTGTAACCTGCAATCAATGCTGCACATTTGTGGGCATTTGTGGACAAGCACGTGAACAAAGGGGCTTAAATTTCAGCATGCGGGTTCCCAGCTGAAGTCAAACAGGCTGACCCTCTGCCTCCCTGTCCAGCTTTCAGACCTTAAACCAAGGTTCTTCATGCAGTTTATGTAGTATCACACTCTCAGCTTTAATTTTGTGCTTTTTGTTGGTGATTCTACTGTTTACAATGACCCCACCTGTTGTACAAAAGTTATACCCACTGTTTCTGATCACAGGAAGGCTGGGATGTGCCTCATGGAGAAAAGACACCTGTCACATGAGTTTTGTTACAGTGCTGTTGACAACGTGTTCAGTGTTAACGAGTTAACAATTGTTGTCGTTCAATCGCTCAGTCATGTCTAACTCTTTGCGACCCCATGGACTGCAGCATGCCAGGGTTCATTGTCCTTCACTATCTCCCAGAGTTTGCTCAAACTCACGTCCATTGAGTCAGTGATGCCATCCAACCATCTCATCCTCTCTTGCCCTCTTATCCTCTTGCCCTCAATCTTTCCCAGCATCAGGGTCTTTTCCAATGAGTCGACTCCTTGCATCAGGAGTATCAATACCAAAGTATTGGAGCTTCAGCTTCAGCATCAGTCCTTCCAATGAACATTCAGGACTGAGTTCCTTTAGGATTGACTGGTTGGATCTCCTTGCTGTCCAAGGGCCTCTCAAGTAATATCCAACACCACAGTTCAAAAGCATCAATTCTTCAGTGCTCAGCTTTCTTTATAGTCCAACTCTCACATCCATACATGACTACTGGAAAAATCATAGCTTTGACCAGATGGACCTTTGTTGACAAAGTAATGTCTCTGCTTTTTAACAAGCTGTCTAGGTTTGTCATAGCTTTTCTTCCAAGGAGCAAGCGTCTTTTAATTTCCTGGCTGCAATCAGCATCCGCAGTGATTTTGGAGCCCAAGAAAATAAAGTCTCTCACTGTTTCCATTGTTTCCCCATCTATTTACCACGAAGTGACTGGAGGCCATGATCTTTGTTTTTTGAATGTTGAGTTTTAAGCCAGCTTTTTCACTCTCCTCTTTCACCTTCATCAAGAGGCTCTTTCGTTCCTCTTCACTTTCTGTCATAAGGGTGGTATCTTCTGCATATCTGAGGTTATTGATATTTCTCCCAGCAGTCTTGATTCCAGCTTGAGTTTCATCCAGTCTGGCATTTTGCATGATGTACTCTGCATATAAGTTAAATAAGCAGGGTGACACTGTGCAGCCTTGATGTACTTCTTTCTCAATTTTGAACCGGTCTGTTGTTCCATGTCTGGTTCTAACTGTTGCTTCTTATCCCGCATACAGGTTTCTCAGGAAGCAGGTAAGGTGTTTGGTATTCCCATCTCTTTAAGAATTTTCCATAGTTTGTTGTGATCTACACAGTCATAGGACTAGAAAAGCTCAGTTTTCATTCCAGTCCCAAAGAAGGACAATGCCAAAGATTGTTCAAAATGCCAAACAATTGCACTCATTTCACAGGCTAGCAATGTAATGCTCAAAATCCTCCAGGTTAGCCTTCAACAGTATGTGAACCAAGAACTTCCAGATGTTCAAGCTGGATTTAGAAAAGGCAGAGGAACCAGAGATCAAATTGCCAACAACTGGCTCATGGAAAAAGTAACAGAATTCCAGAAAAACATCTACTTCTGCTTCATCAACTACACTAAAGCCTTTGACTATGTGGACCCCAACAAATTGGAAAATTCTTCAAGAGGTGGGAATACCAGACCACCTCACCTACCTCCTGAGAAACCTGTGTGCAGGTCAAGAAGCAACAGTTAGAACTGGACATGGAAAAATAGACTGGTTTAAAATTGGGAAAGGAGTTCGTCAAGGCTGTATATTGTCACCCTGCTTATTTAACTTATATGCAGAATACATCATGTGAAATGCTGGATGAAGCACAAGCTGGAATCAAGATTGCCGGGAGAAATATCAATAACCTCAGATATGCAGATGACACCACCCTTAGGGCAAAAAGTGAAGAAGAAGTAAAGAGCCTCTTGATGAAAGTGAAAGAGGAGAGTGAAAAAGCTGGCTTAAAACTCAACATTCAAAAAATGAAGTTCATGGCATCCGGTCCCATCACTTCATGGCAAATAGATGGGGAAACAATGGAAACAGTGAGAGACTTTATTTTCTTGGGGTCCAAAATCACTGCAGATGGTGACAGCTGCCATGAAATTAAAAGATGCTTGGTCCTTGGAAGAAACTCCATGACAAACCTAGACAGCTTGTTAAAAAGCAGAGATATTACTTTGTCAACAAAGGTCCATCTAACCAAAGCTATAATTTTTCCAGTAGTCGTGTATGGATGTGAGTGTTGGACCATAAAGAAAGCTAAGCACAGAAGAATTAATGCTTTTGAGCTGTGGTGTTGGAGAAGACTCTTGAGAGTCCCTTGGACTGCAAGGAGATCCAACCAGTCAATCCTAAAGGAAATCAGTCCTGAATATTCATTGGAAGGACTGATGCTGAAGCTGAAGCTCTAATACTTTGGATATGTGATGTGAAGAGCTGACTCATTGGAAAAGGTCCGGATTCTGGGAAAGATTGAAAGCAAGAGGAGAAGTGGACAGTAGAGGATGACATGATTGGATGGCATTACTGACTCAATGGACATGAGTTTGAGCAAGCTCCAGGAGATGGTGAAGGACAGTGAAGCCTGGTATGCTGCAGTCCATGGGGTTATAAAGAGTTGGACCTTACTGAGCGACTGAACAATGACACAGTAAAAGGCTTAAGGGTCATCAATGAAGCAGTAGTACCAGTTTTTCTGGAACTCCCTTGCTTTTTCTATGACCCAGTGGATGTTGGCAATTTGACCTCTGCTTCCTCTGCCCTTTCTAAATCCAGCTTGAACATCTGGAATTTCTTGGTTCATGTACTGTTGAGACCTAGCTTGAAGGATTCTGAGCATTACCTTGCTAGCCTGTAAAATGAGTGCAATTGTGCGGTAGTCTGAACATTCTTTGGCATTGCCTTTCTTTGGGATTGGAATGAAAACTGACCTTTTCCAGTCCTGTGGCCACTGCTGAGTCTTCCAAATTTGCTGGCATATTGAGTGCAACACTTTAACAACATCATCTTTTAGGCTTTGAAAGAGCTCAGCTGCAGTTCCATCACCTCCACTACCTTTGTTGATAGAAATGCTTCCTAAGGCCCACTTGACTTCACACTCCAGGACGTCTGGCTCTAGGTGAGTGATCACACCATCGTGGTTATCCGGGTCATTAAAACCTTTTTTGTACAGTTCTTCTGTGTGTTCTTGCCACCTCTTGTTAATATCTCTGCTTCTGTTAGGTCCCACTTCGTTTCTGTCCTTTATTGTGCCCATCTTTGAATGAAATGTTCCCTTGTCCTCAGTCACTCAGTCACGTCCGACCATTTGCGACCCCATGGACTGAAGTCTGCCAGGCTCCTTTGTCCATGGAGATTCTCCAGGCAAGAATACTGGATTAGGTTGTCATGCAATCCTCCAGGAAATGTTCTCTTGGTATCTCTAATTTTCCTGAAGAGATCTCTAGTCTTTCCCATTCCACTGTTTCCCTCTATGTCTTTGCACTGTTCACTTAAGAATGCTTTCTCATCTCTCCCTGCTCTTCTTTGGAACTCTGCATTCAGATGAGTATATCTTTCCTTTCCTCCTTGACTTTCGATTCTCTTCTTTTCTCAGCTATTTGTAAGGCCTCCTCAGACAACCATTTTGCCTTGTTGTATTTCTTTTTCTTGGGGATGATTTTGGTCACTGCCTCTGGTACAGTGTTATGGATTTCCATCTGTATTTCTTCAGGCACTCTGTCAATCAGATCTAATCCCTTGAATCTATTTGTCACTTCCACTGGAACTTATGTGATATTATATATAAACTATATGATAATAAAAGGAAATCAAAACATCTATTGTCTTCCATAGTCTCATCAAGTAAAAAACCTAAAACAAGGCGTGAGCTTGCAGCACTTTTGTGAAAGTTGCCACCAAGGGACTGCCTGCCTTCTGCTAAGCTGTCACTCATACTATCCTGTTCATTTGAACAGTTACTCAGGGCTTCCCTCATGGCTCAGTTGGTAAAGTATCCACCTGCAATGAGGGAGACCTAGGTTCGATCCCTGGGTTGGGAAGATGCCCTGGAGAAGGGAAAGGCTACCCACTCCAGTATTCTGGCCTGGAGAATTCCTATAGTCCATGGGGTCACAAAGTGTTGGACACGACTGAGTGACTTTCACTTCACTTCAGGAGGTAGGGCTTCTTCCTGGCATTTCACAGATGAACAAACTATAGAAGCCAAATGTCTTGCCCTGTGTTACTTAACCAGCAAGTGGCTGAACTGGCCCCACAGCTTCTTTGTCTGTGTTCTCCCACCGGACAGTGTTGCTTTTCTTCACGGAAGGACATTTCACCGTATTTTTCAGGCAATCTGGAGAGGACCCACCAGAACTTTACAGAACCCACTGCCTTGTCTGTGAGGCATCAGCTCTCAGTGTGACACACGGGAGCAAGGCCTGCAACCACGAGTCATTCTTGTCGCAGTTGTAAGTGTTGGTGCAGTGTGTGTGTGCTCAGTCGTGTCGAGCTCTTTGCGACCTTGTGGACTGTCACCTGCCACGCTCCCCTGTCCAGGGGGTCTCCATGGCAAGAATGCTGGAGTGGGCTGTCATTTCCTTCTTCAGGGGATCTTCCTGGATCAAAGCCACGTCTCTTGGGCCTCCTGTGTTGGCAGGCAGATTCTTTATCACTGAGCCACCTGGGAAGGCCACGTGTCGATGGCTTTCTTTCAGTTTCAGATACTCTCTTCCTGTGGGCCTCCCATCACCCACACCACCCGCTGCATGGAGCTGCTTGGATTCCACGGGGCAAGTGGACTCCTGCGAGGGCGCGATGCAGGAAAAAGCAATCACCACCAGAGGGCACTGCAACCCTTATGCGGTTCGTACCTCCAGGCCCGAGGGCCCCTCCACTTTCCCAACGGAGAAAGGCTCTGAGTTAGGTTCTCCTTTGGCTCGGGCGTCACCTTGTGCGGATGAATCACAGTGGTTGCGGTGTGTTACGTCATAGAATCCATGTGTGCTCTGCTGGCAGATTACAGTGGAAAGAGAACGACTCCCTTTAAGGCATTCCCCCTTCTAAGTGATGGTCGAGGATCATCACACTGGTTGCTTTTTACCAAAGCACGCATGTATTCAGTTGCTCCCTTTAGAACCCACCGTTCAGTTGATTCTGACTCTTTGAGACCCCATGAACTGTAGCCTACCAGGGTCCTCCGTCCATGGGATTTTCCAGGCAAGAGTACTGGAGTGGGCTGCCATTTCCTCCTCCAGGGCATCTTCCCAACCCAGGAATCGAACCCGGGTCTCCTGCATTGCAGACAGACTCTTTACCATCTGAGCCACCAGGGAAGCCAGTATAGTAAGTGGTGTTGGGGAAAGGTCAGCAGATTGCTTGGGATCTCAAACAAAAATCCTAGGCTCCCCCCAACCATTGTTGATTTCAGCAGAAGGCAGTGTTTAGATGTCAGTCAACTACTAAATTAGAGCAGGATGGGGAATGCCAAAGATTTCCTTATATAACGGGAATAGTGTTATGTCTGTATCAGGTTGCCCAAATGTGACTTATTTATTAATTTATTTTTTAATAAACGTAATACCTCTTATTTATTTATCTTTATTTGGCTATGTTGGGCCGCCTCAGTGTGTGAGATTTTCGCTGGGTCGCGTGGATCATTCCTCTGGCTCACGGACTCTTTCTGGCTCTGGCGAGTGGGCCTAGGAGTTCAGCGTGTAGGCTTAGTTGCTCCGCAGCATGTGGGACCTTACTTCCCTCATCGGGAATCAAACCCACATCCCCTGCACTGCAAGGCAGATTCTTAACCCCCTGGACCACCAGGGACATCCTTGTTTATTTTACACTGGAGTATAGTTGATTAACAATGTTGTGTTAGTTTCAGGCGTTCAGCAAAGTGATTCAGTTATACAGGTATCTATTCCAAATGTGACTGATTTTAAGTTCTTCTGACCAAGTAGAGATGCTGATATTTAAAACTATAAAGTGATTCAAACATTATGAAGGGCAACCATGAGATGAGTAACAGGCCAGTCCATTTATAATCCATTGTTTTTCACACTCTGTGCATGAGCAGCGCCTTTGAGTAAAGAAATCCTGTGGTAGAAACGGGACACAAGAAGCCTGGAACTGCCCGTGGGGCATCATTGTCCATCCAAGAGAGGGCAGCACCACAAATCCTTCTTGTGTCTCTTGTTGTTCTTTGGTCTGTAGGCAAGGGATTGCCTGGACAGGGCATCTTCACTGCGTGCACTCTGTCTGGGCTCTGACACCCCCTTTCCTGTGATAACCCTTGGGCTGGCTCTCAGCAGATTGTGTAGTAAATATTCCCTTCCATAGCTCCCCCAGGTTTCAGCCAAGCTACTGGATCTCCGCATGGAATGACCCCTCCTGCAGAGATATGTGTTTTAATAAGGGATCAAGGATTTTTAAAAACTTACAAAATTAGTCCAGTCTAATAAAAACATGAAAATCACCATCCTTATCACTCCCTCCTTATTAATTATCTCTGAATGTAATGACTGTTCTTAGTTTATTGTGTATCTTTCCAGAACTTTTTCTGTGCATGTAGAAATGTACAGACATCTATTATACGTTGGTAGACATCTTAATTTTTAAACAAAATTGTGTATGTACTCTCCATAGTGGTCTTCCCTCAATAATCTAGCATGGATACCCTCCCAAGTGAGGACAGACAGGTACCTCATTCCTTTTAGGTGCTGTGCAGAGTTCCATAGTGTGATGATGTCATAATTTACTGACCAGTTTTTATTGGTGGATTTTCAGGTCTTCAACTTTTGCTGTTACAAACCAGAATGTAGTGAACACGTTCTCACAAGTACCCTTGACTGCATCAAGTTGCTGTGCATTTTAACTGTTAGTAAGCATTACTGCACAGCCCCAGTTTATTTTCAAGGGAGGGATTTTGAAGAGGAAAAGTTTCAATGCAGAGAAAGATGACTATGAAACAGTGAAGTTGGGGTTGCAGAGCTCTTGGAGAGAGAAGAGTGGTCTCGCTCATAAGAGAAGCAAACAACAGTCTCTTAGCCTGTGCGGTCCTGGAGTTGGGGCATCTGGTCAACCATGGTGATGGACACTGTGGTGTGCTCCTTTTTTATGCTACAAATTACATATCCAGAGACTCATTATCCACCTCCTTGGTTGAAAAAGGTTTGATAGTAATAAAAAACAGCTACAAAGATCCCCCTTCCCATGTTTATAGAGCTCAAATTCTAGACAGAGTGACAGCAGTGTGGGGAGGCTTGTTCACTCGCCTGTTGTTAAGGAAATCAATTTATCTAGAGAAGAATATGGTTCCCTCTTTCTCTTGTACATGCACACACACGCACACACACTCTTGTTCTGTTATTTCAAGTCAACCACAACACTTTCCAAGCCATATTTGGCTCTTGTGAATTTTTGCAGAACATGCATCCTACTTCTTTGAAAGGCAACTTATGCTTTTCTTCTTTCAATAAACAACCAGCCTCAAACATTGTCTCACACCTAATAAAAGATGGTACGTCTGATGGCATCAAGCCAAGGGGAAAAGGTGAATAGAGAGCAGTCAGTTTAAATCATATCTGGTAGAGAGTAATTAATTAATGTGTCAGTAAAGCCATTTACAGAGCAGTTACAAAGGGCCACATAGTGTTAAGTGGGAATGTTCAGAGATGGTGAAGAGGTCTGTGTTTTCAGAGCCGACACACACGCTGTTAGGAGAAAAGACTGTTGCTCTTGGAAGTGTAGCTGAGTGTAGGCCTGTAAGTGCTCACAGATGCTTCCGTAGATGGTGAGAGACTTCTCACTAGTCAAGGAGACTGAACTGCAGGGGAGGGAAGGCGTTGGTCCTCTGTCTAGAATCAAGCCTGCTGGTTTGTGCTCATTCCTTCAGGCCATGCTGGAGTCCTGTAGGGATGTTAGCTGAGAACACAGCAGGCCCTCTTGGGGTACAACCTTAGAAATCTCTCTGGTCCTCAGGTCCCCATGTCCAGAGGGGTGTTTCAGGCACCTGCCAACCCAAGGAGATGGGGCAACAGTCAGAGAGCCCATTCCCTGTGTCATGCTGAGTTTTCCCTTTGGCACGCCTTCTCTGCTGCTTCTCCTTTAGATCCCCTTTCCTGGGTCCCCAGCTCTTGGAGGTCCTAAGCTAGGTCTGAGCTTCTCTTGTGGCCTGAAACATTTGCCTTACATCAGAGGACATCTTCTGCTTTGCCCAGCAGCCGTCTTCCCTTGGAGATGAGAGCCCAGTGTCACGTTCCCGGGAGCATGCCCTGTTGGGTGATACCACACATCCTTTTAGCTGTGTTGTGTCCATTAGGGACCCTTCCAGTACACACTGGTCCATGCGCTCCTGCTCAAGGGCTGCCACTGTGGAGGAGTTTACCTTGGCTCCTGCCAAAAGGTGCTCCCAGTGCAGGGCCAACTAGAACATGGACTAAGGCCCCACTGCCCGCCCCAGTGGGGTCAGTGCAGCTCTGTGTCTTACGGCTCACAATGCGTGAGAACCACCCAGCGAGTCCAAGGTCAGGTGGACACACAGTGCATAACTGCTGAGTGGCCAGAGACTAGCAGGAGGCCTGATTAACCAGGAGGCCAAACTGTGCCTCCTGGTGAGCAGACCTGGCTCCCAGCTGGCTTTCCTCCAAGTGGCGTCCATCCATGTGTGACAAACATCAGGCCACCTGCATCCAGACTTCCCCAGGGCAGCTTGTTGAACATTCAGACTCCCGGGCACCACCTACAGGGCTTCTGGTTTAGTGTGTCTGATCTGGGGCAGGAATCTGCGTTTTTAACATTCTTATTATAGGTGGGCTGAAGTAGGGTTGTCCTAGGATAACGACTGGCCAAAGGGCTGCTTATAATGCCTGTACACATTTTTTTTTTTTGTCCCCTAACCTGTCCCAATCTATCAATCAATGTTAGTTACTCAGTCATGTCTGACTCTCTGTGACCACATGGACTGTAGCCCACCAGGCTCCTCTGCCCATGGAATTTTCCAGGCTAGAATACAGGAGTGGGTAGTGATTCCCTTCTCCAGGGGTCATCTTTCCAACCCAAGAATCAAACCTGGGTGTCCTGCATTGCAGGCAGATTCTCTACCATCGGGGCCATCAGGGAAGCCCAGAACCTGTCCCAGTGAATAGAATAAAATCGGAATTAGTTAGCTTTAAAGTACCAGAATTTTTTTCCCTGGACAGAGTAGAGGAATGGAAACTGATTTAACAGAGCAATGTCAGGGAGAAGCAGGCCAAGTGCTCGGCAGGGCTGGGAGACCCCAGGCTATGAGGGTAGCGGGGTGGGGGGGGAGTAGACTTTCTATGGATAGAAAGTCTGTACCAAGTGGCTGGCCTCCTGTGCATCTAGGAAATTCGTTCTCTAAGGAAACTGAGAAAAGGAGCATCTGGGCTGCAGATGGCAGGATGAAGTACAGGGCTAGGCACCGAGGGTTTTGTGGAAGTTTAGCCTGGACGCCCAGCTCCAGCCCCAACCCTGTCTGGAATGTTGCAGCCAGATCGTGTTCCCAGGTAGGACTGGAGGAGTCCACTCCAGGGACGCAGGCAGGACTCTGGAGAAATGAGCCTGGGTCCCCTGGGGTGAAGCTCACCAGTCTACAAGCACAACCCACAGGCACAATCTTTTTAGGTCTCCCTCCTGGGTGTTAGTGAACCTCCCAGGATGGCCAGAACTTTGAGGGGAAAATCCTGCACTTGAAAGTGAGAGAACAGAGCAGAGAAAGGGAAAAGATCCCAAGGAAATGCCGCTGTGGGAATCAGGAAACAAGTTCAGAGTTTACTCATTATTCCCGGAAATTTAAGACGACATGCTGCATCCAGAAACCAAGAGCAGGATGCCGAGTGACAGTGACCTTCAGGGAGATGGAAACTGACATACGGTGGCCATCAGCAAACTCAACGGGACGGGGCAACAAAGTCCAGGAAATATCTCAGGAAATAGGATAATAATTAAAACGAGAAAAGAGAAACGGAATTTCAGAAAGGCTGGGAGCAGGAGAGGATGTGTCTAGGAATCCAGTGTCTGACTGATGAGAATTCCAAGGCAAAGGATGCGAGAAAAAGCAGGCAGGAAATTACCAAAAATGTGTTTCAAGTAGCAGAAGAGA
Organism: Moschus berezovskii; assembly: GCF_049115385.1. Taxonomy (NCBI): domain Eukaryota; kingdom Metazoa; phylum Chordata; class Mammalia; order Artiodactyla; family Moschidae; genus Moschus; species Moschus berezovskii. The sequence continues at coordinate 92,172,332 of NC_142471.1, read as the reverse complement.
AGGATACAAACCACCATAAGGAAAAGCCAGGCTGGAATGAACAACGATGATAGCATCAGCAGTCAAAAAACCCAGTGTTCACCCCAGTATTCACTGGCTGCTCACTACAGGCCCAGCACTGCTCTAGGGTTTTGATGAATTAGCTCGTTACTCTGCACAAGCATTCTACCTGAAGGACACTCACCCTGGTTTTACGGAGGCACAGTGAGGTCATGTCATATGCCAAAGATCTCTCACTCACGGGGGCACTGCGGTGCTTGAGGCCCAGGGGGTTGACCCGATACCTGCCTTTGTCGCTGTGAAATGTCCAAATAGCACGCATGAAGAGAAGAGCCCAACATTCACAGAGGGATAAGCAGGACACAGCTGAAGGAACGTGAATCCGAGAGGGTCAGATCTACTTAACGCAACCCTGGAAACGGGAAGATACAGAGAGATTGCCTTCAAAACTCAAGGAAGCTGGTTTTCAAGGCCGAAATCCTTACCAGCCAAATTACAGTCAGGTGTGAGTGGAATAAACCCATTTCCAACGTGTGAAGTCTCCAAATTTTTACTATCCAAGTAGCTTTATAAGGGAACTACCTGAAATATATTTCAACAAAACGGCAACTGAGAAAATCATGGAATCCAGAAAATAGGGGTGTCAACTCAGTAGAAAGGCACATGGATGCCCCAAGGGAGAGAGCAGAACCTGAGAGCTGGTGAGACCTAGGTCACTGAAGATGGACTAACCGGGCAGGGTTGGTGCAGGAGGAGCAAAAAATACAAGCCTCGGTGAGTGCAGAAAAGATATAGGCAATGCTTCGAATAATGAAGCTAATGAACAGTAGGATAGCCACACTTTTTAGTAACAGAGAACATACCAGAACAAATAAACAGAGCAGTTTGAAGTGGTGACTGAGGATAGTGGTTAGAGGGCAACGGGGCAGAGGCCACTGATACTATAAGCCTGTGATTCTCTTTTCCAGCTTTTCTTTTCTTTTTAAAAAATTTATTTATTTTGGCCGCATCACACGTCGGTGGTTGCCCAGGTGGCGCTAGTTGTAAAGAACCTGCCTGCCGATGCAGGAGACGTAAGAGATGCGGGTTTGATCCCTGGGTCGGGAAGATCCCCAGAGGAGGGCATGACAACCACTCCAGTATTCTTGCCAGGAGAATCGCATGGACAGAGGAGCCTGGTGAGCTACAGTCCATAGGGCTGCACCAAGTCGGGCCCAGCTGAAGCGACTTGGCACATATATGTCATGTGGGATCTTAATTCCCCAACCAGGATTGAACCTGGGTTTGATCGTGGAGTCCTAACCACTGTACTGCCAGGGAATTCCCTTTCTTTTCTTTTTAATTTGGATTTTTAGAGCCTTTAGGTTTATAGCAAAATTGTGCCCAAGGGGAAGGTACCGAGATTTCCTGTCTACCTCCTCCCCACACACGCACAGCCTCCCTCACTGTCAACATCCCCCCACAAGATGGTCCTTTTGTTACAAATGATGAACATGCCTTGACACATCGTCACCGCCCAGAGCCCGTGGTTTATGTTAGGGTTCACTCTTGGTGTCGTACCTTTGGACAAATGTATCGTAATGACGTGTACCCACCACTGTAATATCATCCAGAGGATTTCACTTCCTGAAAGTCCTCTGAGCTCTGCCTGTTCATTCCCTCTTCCTCCTCCTCCCAACCCCCGGCAACGGATCTTTTTATCATCTCCATACTTTCTAAGCCTTTGATTTTTAATTATATGTGTGCATTAAGTCGATTAAGAAAAAAAATCACTGGATTTCACCTTAAAAAACAATTATTTGGCTTCTCAAAAAATAACACAGGAAATCTGGTAGCTTGGGGCTGCGACTGTGCCGGTAGCATTGGATGGTGCCCTGTATTTGCAGGTCCTTTTGGACATAGCAGCCCTTCCAAGTTTACTACCATCCCAAACAGTCCAACCTCCCTCGTTTCCTTACTCCTTTTCCTAATAACCTTGGAGTGTGTGCCTGGAATCCAGGTAAATCACCTCGGTTCACTGCTACCTGAGCACTGGTGTCTGGAAGACCCATTAGCTGCAGGAGAAGCTCTTGGGTGCCAAGCTGAAGTTGACGTCCACAGGACCCTTATCCTGGGATCCTATTTAATACCCACAACAAGAACAGCTTCTTGCTAAATCACACTGTCTCTAGAAAGTCCCAAGCAGTTGATTATATAAGTAGGATTAACGCTGATGTAGTGAAATGCCACTTGGAGAGGTTCGGCTTGCAGGCAAATGCATTCAAGCTCCGTGCCTTTAATGGGGGTTGTTTCCATTGAGCAGATGGCGTATGGCCCTTCCATCCTGCTTGCAGGAGCGTCTCCTCTGGCACACCCACCAGGATCGCAAGGACAAAACCATCTAGTGAGAGTATTGTCAGTAGGAATTATGGGAAGTGTATGTCATGCCCCCAGGAGTTGACACTCTGATTTTAGTGAAGTGCTACACAGATCTTTGATCTCTTGGCGTGTTGTTTAAAGGATGATTGTCATCCTTATAAGAGGAACAAGTACTCATGGAGCCCCAGATCAGGGTGGTCCTGGCATTCATAAAGAGCAGCAGGGATTCCTTCTTGAGAGAGAGAGCATGTGTGCACAAAACAGCAGCTATAGCAGAAGCCGGTTCTGTGTCTATGCATCTTGAGATACAGCAAGTTAAGAGCCAAGATGTTAATTTCTCCTGCTTTTAGATCCTTTGTCAAGAACACCTGGGCTTCCCACATGGCTCTGTGGTAAAGAATCTGCCTGCCAACACAGGAGATGCAAGAGATGCAGGTTTGATCTCTGGCTTGGGAAGATCCCCTGGAGTAGAAAATAGCAACTCACTCCATGTTCTTGCCTGGGAAGTGCCACGGACAGAGGAGCCTGGTGGACTGTAGTCCATGGTCACAGAACTGGACACCACTGAGTGACCGAGCACACACATACACAACACCAGGAAGCTTCTAAACAAGGAGCGGCTCGACGGGCTTTCCGAAACGGCACACCTGTCCTGAACTGCAACCCACCGTCCCACATGGACATTCATTTTCTTTTAGGAAGCGTCAAGAACAGGAGCCACTCTGGGAAACAGATCTAAGGGCTCACGATTGAATCACGGGTGAGGCAGTGTGCCAAGGCAGGTATTTGAGTACAGCCTCTCTGGGTCCCTCACAAGAATGTGTTCCAATAATATTATGCTCCAGAGACACTAACAAAGGGAAATCATGGTCAAAGCTTTGTTGAATGCAGTATATTTCGAGTGACCTTCACTGAAATTATCAGTTGTGTCACTGGTTTAGTGTTTGAGTTCATGGCTGATCTCTGTCCACTGGGGAAATGTTCCAGCTCCTACGCAAGAAGTTTCCCCATTTTTGAGTCATGAACCTACAGGGTTGAAGATGTTCCCCAAATTCAGCTTCACCTGGACTGTGTTTTGAAGCTGCTGTGTATTACCCTTTCTTAGACTTCCTTGAACAGCCCAAGTCTCCTTAAGTCACCGCGAATGATTTACTAAAATTAGTTCACTTCTGTTCTGAAGTGCCGGAAGGGAGTTTGTGTGTGGATGAAATAACTGTGTATGATATTAATCTTGTATGTCAAGTCCCATGTAATGAAGTATGAGTCAGGCAAGATAATAGTCACATGTGAGACCTGGAAGAGGCTGATACTGTTGAGTTCCCTTTCTGCTGGGTTTGTTTTCTTCGTAAATCTATCACAAGTGTGGAGTGTTTCTTTGATCATGTCAAAGGCTGCAGGGTGAGTGACGAGCACCCTCAGTGGAAAATGCCACCTTATTATTCAGTATTTTTAAAGTGTTTTCATGGGCTGCTTGCTTCAGCATCACATGCAGAACCTGTTAAACATTTAAATTCAGAGGCTCGCCTCCTGCCCCCAAACCTCATGAGGAGGCTTTCCGGCAGAGCAGCCTGGGAAGACGCATGGGAACAAACACTCCAGACAATTCCCAAGCGAGGAAAGCTTGGAACTTGTGGATATTTCCAAAGGCCTCACATCCTGGGATTCTGCATGTTGTGGGGATGATGGAAGAAGAAATAAACAGTTCTGAGGTGCCCAGCTTCAGTCTGGGGCAGATCCTCAGGGACAGCGTGTCACCAAACGCTGAGTGATCTGAACCCTCAGGATATTTAAATGGAGAAACATACTTGCTTCTAGTGATGCCTCGTGTTTCAGCGTCGCCTCGAGTGACATCCAAACGAGTTATTTAATCTACTTCAGACCCGATTTTGATTTTCTCATTAAGGAAAGTGCCGGCAGAAAGGGTTGAATTTTAATCCTGACCTTCATTTAGTATGAAGGCCACAGACAAGAGGGTCACTTTTGAAGACCAATGTTTTGCTAAAGTGTAGATAGTTTCAATACCTTAAAACACAAACGCCCTGCAATCTTTTCAGAAGAAAAACTCAAGTGCAAGCTGGGATCTCAGTGGGAAGGTGGATAAAATCTGAAGCTACCTACGATGATGGAATAGAGATGTTGGGATGATGGGTACAACTCAAGGGCATTTGCCCTTCCTCCCATGGCTCCCTCCCCACCAGCCTCCGATTCTTCTCAAAACCACTGGGATGCTGGAGGAGAGAGATTTTGAAGGGAAGAGAGTCAGAGAGGGAAGGAGGGTAAGTGCGGGAGAAGTTAATCAGGGAGAAAACAAGGCTGATGTTTGTGTGTGGCTCAATGCTCATTCTTCTGAAAAAAAAACTGAATGGGATGTAAGTTGCCAAAAGGACCAAAGCCTCAGAATCCTCTGCCATCACCCCACCTCCCCAGTCCTGACAACATGATATGGCCCAAAGTGTCTTCACTCTGTGTTCTTGCCTGCTTTATCAACTTTGGGCTCCTCTGCTTGAAAGAAGGCTGAGTGCCAAAGAATTGATGCTTTTGAATTGTGGTGCTGGAGAAGACTCTCGAGAGTCCCTTGGACTGCAGAAAGATCAAACCAGTCCATCCTAAAGGAAGTCAACCCTGAAAATTCATCAGAAGGACTGATGCTGAAGGTGAAGTTCCAATACTTTGGCCACTTAATGCAAAGAGCTGACTCATTGGAAAAGAACCTGAGGCTGGGAAAAATGGAAGGCAAAAGGAGAAGGGAGTGGCAGAGGATGAGATGGTTGGATGGCATCATCGACTCAATGGACATGAGTTTGAGCAAGCTCCGGGAGATGGTGAAGGACAGAGGAGCCTGGCATGCTGCAGTCCCTGGGATCGCAAAAAGTCAGACGTGCCTTAGCAACCGAACAGCAACAACTCCACTTTCAAATGAAATCAAATAATGGAAATCTTTGGCTCCGGGTGATAAAAAACGTGCTTCCAAGGCATCCAAGTTCTTAAACCAGCTTCAGTTACTCACCGGATAACCCATGGAGACTTGGTTCGTAAGGCAACTTCGGTGTTTTTGCTGGCTAAGTTCTTGTCTTTCTCTTTTATTTATGCAATCTTTTCCCATGTGTGTTGAATCACTTTAGTTGTGTCTGACCTTTTGCCACTCTGTGGACCGTAGCCCACCAGGCTTCTATGTCCATGGGATTCTCCAGGAAAGAACATTGGAGTGGTTCCTCTTCCAGGGTGTCTTCCCAGCCCAGGGAACAAACCTGTGTCTCCTGCGGCTTTTGCACTGCTGTCTAATTCTTTACTGCTGAGCCACTGGGGAAGCCCAGTCTTTTATCAAAAGAACATCAAATACCTGAAAATTGACCTTGCTTATGTTAAATGTAAGGGTCATGAAACGGATGTTACCACAATGGAAAGAGGGACTTATAAATTTGGGGGAGCAGAAATGATCATGATGGCTATGGCCATTGGGGAAAATAAATATGATTTGCATGCTAGATTTTTTTTTTGTTTTAAAAACCCAGCTAGTTATTTAGCAGGAGTTGTAGGAAAATGTACATAATTAGTAGTTACACAAGCTTAAGACACAATTATTTTTTAATAATATGTCTATACAACTTAAACTCTTTTACTTAACAAATGAATACAGTAATAATTGCTCTTGCTAGAATATGTTATAATGATTTTGTAAAGTGCATTATTAACCTTCATGACAGCATTTTGAAGTGATTATCATTCTAACCCATTTTTGCAGATGAAAAAAGTAATAGAGGTCAAATTTCCTGCTTAGCTGCAGAAGCAAGCTTGTTATACCAATCTTAAGACTTTTTCCATCATGCCCATCATATTTCTAGAGTGAAAATCATTAGAAATAGTAGAGGAAAGTTATTTATTTCTATCTAGTTACTATGGCTGAAACAGTTGACTTGGGGAAAATTGAAAATGCAGTAATACATATGCTTGCTTACCATATATCATTGACTTTGCCTCAGTATCCACTGCTTGCTATTGAGAAACCCCCGTGAAAATCCAGGTCAGAGGAAAAACTGGTATCTTTTTGAATATAATCCACTGAGATCTCTACCTAATTGAAGGAAAACACATAATGAAGTGTGGCTGATCTCTTTTTTCTTTTCCATAACGAGTTATCACAATTCCTTAAAATAGAAGATAAATGTCTCTTAGATCGAACATGTAGATAATGATGTGTGTAATAGGGTATCATCACGGACCAAGGGCAAGTTTGGTTTCCCAAGAAGAAAGAAATCATCATTTAGGTCTAATTCTGTCCGTTTATCATGCCACATTACCAAGCTGGTATGAGAGGCATTTCCAAGTTAATGGTCTTGCACCCTAAATTGGGGTTCACCATGGTGGTTGGTTTGTCATTGTTGAGTCTAAGCAGTGAATCCTGGCGAGTAAGGGCCCAAGACTAGGCGGGTGCTTGAGGCCAAACATATAGAGCCCAGCGCTGAGTGCTAGCTGCCTTCTCAGGTTTGCGGCTTGGGGCGTCTCTGCAGGGGCAGCACTCCTTCAGGGTGCTTCCTGCTTTCTCTCCCAAACCCGGTTCACCCCCTAGCTCTGGTGCTGAAGCCCTTAGGGTCTGGTAGACCGCCATTGTTCGTTGCTTTGTTCCCAGATGTCGGTGTGCTACTTGGCACAAAGTTGGCACTCGGGCAGTGTGAGCAGATGAATGATGACGTCTCTGGCACTTCCTGTTTGTCAGCCCCCAGGGTCCCAGTTGCTGGCTCCTGCACTCCTAGTGCTGCTCGTTTAGCCATCACACGGCCCTCCCCTCAACCCCTGCTTCCGAGGTCAGGCTTCCGTCAGCTCTCACTTGAATTCGACCATGCCTTAGCATCTTTGAGCACCTACTGTTTGCCAGAAAGTGTCTAGATGCTAAAGGTGTGCCGTGAATATGGCTCCAATCTCTCTTCATGGAGCTCATACCCCCGGAGAATTTTCATGCTTTGATTTTCCAGATTTGAGATGTATCAAAAATGACACAAGGTCATTGTTTTAGTTTTATTTTTAAAATTTTATTAAAGTATAGTTGATTTGTGAATGCTAATTGCTTAAAAAGTCATATTCTGAAAGTACTGTACATAAATTAAAATGTGGAAGAGTTCCGTAATTTTTGTGACATTTTAAAAAATATATTTGTATATGATATATAAATTTCTATATGTATATAAATATATTTGATGCTTTTGAACTGTGGTGTTGGAAAAGACTCTTGAGAGTCCTTGGACTGCAAGGAGATCAAACTAATCAATCCTAAAGGAAATAAGTCATGAATATTCATTGGAAGGGCTGACGCTGAAGTTGAAACTCCAATACTTTGGCCACCTGATTCGAAGAACTGACTCATTGGAAAAGAGAGGAGAAGGGGACAACAGAGGATGAGACGGTTGGATGGCATCACTGACTTGATGGACATGAGTTTGAGCAAGCCTCGGGAGTTGTAGCATGCAGTCCGTGGGGTCGCAAAGAGTTGGACACGACTGAGCAACTGAACTGAGTGAACTGATTTGTATATATGGAAGTGAAAGTGAAGTCGCTCAGTTGTGTCCCACTCTTTCGCGACCCCGTAGACTGTAGCCTGATAGGCTCCTCTGTCCATGGAATTCTCCAGGCAAGAATACTGGAGTGGGTAGCCATTCCCTTCTCCAAGTGATCTTCCCAACCCAGGGATGGAACCTGGATCTCCTGCATTGCAGGCGGATTCTTTACCATCTGAGCCACCAGGGAAGCTCCATATTGTATATACATATGTGTAACCACTTGACCACCAGGGAATTCCTGAAAGAGCAAGTTACTAAATGTGTTATGAAATAAAATATATGCATATTTGTGTATGCATATGTACCTATGTGTGCATACTTTATTTTATAACACGTTTAGCAAGTTGCTGTTTCAGGAATTCCCTGGCAGTCCAATTGTTAGAACTCTGCACTTTCACTGCCTTAGGCTCTGGTTCAATCCCCAGTCAGAGAACTAAGATCCCACATCTCATACGGCCAAAAGTAAATAAATAAACAGAATAATAATTTTAAAAATATTTTTAATCTTAGATGTCTTTCTGTGTCAGTATAATAGATGCATTTATTCTTTCTTTCACTAGGTATTGAATAATTTTCAATGTATTGAATAATTGCAGAAAATTTTATCAACACATGGAATAATTAATAAAATGAATTTATTCATTCATTCAATAAATATTTATTTATTTGTGCCTTCTACATGCCAGGCACTGTTCCTGGTGCTGGAGATAAAGAATGAACACAACAAAGTCCCTGTCACTATGGAGTTGATATTCTAGAAGAAAATGCAAACTGTTAAATACATAACAAGTCGGGTGGAGAATAACATAGGGTTTGTGGGAGAGGAGTGAGTGGGTAGGGGTTACTGTCTTCTATAGTGTCTTCAGGGATGCATTTGAGCAGAGACATAAAGGAAGCAAAGAGGGTAGGGAGAGAAATCAGGGCAGGTTGTTCTAGGGATAGCAGTGGTGTTCTCTGAGTCATCAGCTCTCTGAAGAAACAATGAAATTTTATCTGCAACACTGGCTGATTTTTGTTGTTTAAACACACCCACCATAGCTGATATTAAGCCACCAACATGATGTCACTGAATGTGAAGTTGGGAAGGGACACTCATAATCATCGCCCATGAGCCAGGTCCAGTGTGTGTGAGTTGGCCCTAGCACAGCACGGAGGCAGACGGTGTCCCTGGTGTGGTCCTGGGGCAGCTGGAAGGACCATGTGGTTGGAGTGGAGAAAGCAAAGGGGAGAGAAGTAGATGACTTCAAGAGGCAGACAAGGCAGGTCATGTAGTGCTGGTGTAAGGACTTTTTCCCCAAAAAACTTTGAAAGGGTTTAACCACAGAGGTGTGTGACATGATCTAACTTACATTTGAAGTGTTGATAAGAGGTTATAGGAAGGTCAAGGACAGAAGCCAGGGCAAGGAGCAAGCTATCACAGTCATCCAGGAGGGTGATGCTGGTGCCCAACCCAGATGTGAGTGAGCACTGATTGGCTAATGGGTGACTTCAGATGGAATCTGCTGATTACTTAGATGTGGGTTGGTAGAGAAAGAGGAGACAGGAATGATTCCAAGACTTTGATATGGCGTTGCTATTTACTAGGTTGTGAACATTTTAGGAAGAATAGATTTAGGGGAGGAAATCAGGAGTTCTGTTTTGGGTATGTCGAGTTCAAGAGGTGCATGATACATGCAAGTGGGAGGATGAACAGGCCTCCAGAAACACAGATCTGGAGTCCCGGGCAGAAGTCTGGACTCGACTATAAAGGTGAGAGCTAATAGCCCGTGATGGATATTCTCAGAGAGGGAGTGAATAGAGCTGGAGAAGGTGCTGGAGGACTGAGTGGTCAGGAGGTCAGTGGTCTAGAATCAGAGGTCAGGAGGATGCAGAGGGGCCAGCAGGATTCCTCAGAAGGAGCAGTGGTGAGAAAGAAGTAGGGAGAGAAAGGAAGCAGAGGGTAGGTGGAAAGCATGCCCAGTCAAAAGCTGCTGATGGTCAAAGAAGATGAGGGCGGAGACGAGCACAAGCAAGGGGTGGCGGGGCCTGGAGGTCACTTGGGGAGAGCCTGGCAGTGAAAGCTCCGTTGGAATGGCCAGCATGGGAAATTGCAGGTGGGGAGCTGGACTGTGCTGGTCAGATACCTGTGGCTGTTCCTTGTAAAGTCCAACAGAGGGATGGCTGCAGACATAATAGGACCAGGGGGGAGCTTGATGATGTAAACTGTTTTATTATCATTGCACAAGGTATATAACAACATAGACTGAGGCATAAAGCCCTAGAAGAGCTAGGCTGGTAGCTCTTCTGCAAGTCTAAAGCCAAACCAAATGATTCATTAAATACAAACAAAATTACAATCGTGTTCAAATCACAGCAGCATCAGGACAGGTGATGTTGTTGCCTTTAAACTGAATCCTTGATGTTAGGTTTCCCAGGAGAAAGGTACATCTTCATATTTTTTTTGAAAGTTGTTTGTTGTCTAATTGATCTTTTAAAGTGTTTCTTTTGAGCCCCCGGGTGACCCCCTACTGCCACCTGCCGAGGCTGGAAATTCTAGTATGTTTGAAAGCTGCTGGGGGTGCTGCTGTAGGCAGAGGAGCGACAGATGAGGACTTGCTGAGCCAGCCTCCCTCCAATCAGGCATCGCTGAGCACTTCCTGAGGCCGCACCTGACCTCCCTGCTTCGAGACTTTTCCTTTCTCACCTATTTTTCATCCTGCAGCCAGATTTCCCTTCCTGGCGCCCAGCTCCGATTACGTCACTGCCCTTGTCCTCTCAGCAGTGATCAGCAGTCCCCTTCCTGACCAAATCAAGTCCTCACGTCTCAGTGGGCATTCATGATGCTTCCCTCCCTGGTCCCAGTCCGTCTTTCCATGGAATGGGGCAGTGTTCATGGACATGGCTAAAATGGTGGCTGCTCATGTGTCAAAATCATGGATTCCCTTCCACGAATCTCTGTTCCACACGAAAGTTATTTCTGTTCCCCAGAATCCTCCAATCGGTTTTTCCAGAATCTCAACTCCTGGTGTTTTTTCTCTCCATATAGAGCATCCCTAGATGTATTTCCAAATGCCAGTCTAGATTCTGGAACTCTTCCTCTGCAGACTGTCGTGGTTTATCACATTTTACATATTGTCTGAGCTCCAAGGTGGTGTTGTTCAGTTGCTCAGTCATGTCCAACTCTTTGCAGCCCCATGGACTGCAGCACTTCACTGTCTCCCAGAGTTTGCTCAGACTCGTGTCCATTGGGTGAGTGATACCATCCAACCATCTCATCCTCTGCCGCCCTCTTCTCCTCCTGCCTTCAATCTTTCCCAGCATCAGAGTCTTTTTTTTTAATGAGTCTGCTCTTTGCACCAGGTGGCCAAAGTATTGGAGCTTGAGCTTCAGCATCAGTCCTTCCAGTGAATATTTAGGGTTGATCTCCTTTAGGGTTGACTGGTTTCCTTGCAGTTCAAGGGACCCTCAAGAGTCTTCTCCAGCACTACAGTTTGAAAGCATCAATTCTTTGGCTGTCAGCCTTCTTTATGGTCCAGCTCTCACATCCGTACATGACTACTGGAGAAACCATCGCTTTGACTAGATGGACCTTCAAGGTGTGGGTGCAGGTTTCTCCATCTCCATCTGGCAGCTCCAGTGGGCTTTGCCCGGACCCTGCACGCAGCTCAGAGCATAGCTAGTAGTGCATGGCATTCCCTGGGTACACTTCCTTGTACCTGGCTGTGTGCCCAGGTACACAATGTTTCTGTGCATTATGTAATTCATCTTTAGACAGTGTCAGAAGAGGATGCTTTAAAAAAAATCCCTATTTTGCTTTAAGTGGAGGAGAGTGTTGCCCAAGTTCAAATATTTGGTAAACATAGAGCTGGGGTTGAACCTGGGTTGGGAGATCTTTATCCTCCCTGTCTTCCTATCAACTCTCAGCTGATAGCCCTCCTTGATAAATGAACGGATGAATGGATGGGTGAGTTGCACAGAGGGTACCTAACTGTTCCATGAAAATCATCATTCTTCCTAGGAAACAGCAAAAGACATGCCTTCTATCTGAAGGAGCAGCTCCCTGGCACGCTTTGTAGGCATAACGGTGATACTGGGTGGGGTGAGGGGTGTGCTGCCTTGGGACAGCTGCAAGGTCACAAGGCTGTCTTCTAAGACACTAATAGTTCACATTAAAAATGTGCTTCCTTGCCCACTTGCATAGCTCACCCAGCGTGCACTCTAACCCAATAGTCCATAGAATAAGAAGCTGTTCAGAAGTTATTTCCTTACCTATCAGATAGAGCATCTTCATTGAAAGAATCAATAGCTGAAAAATGAATTTTTAAAGGGACCTATTTAAGAGTCAGTGTTATTTCAAGAGGGGAAGGCGCTGCGTATCTCACCAGCAGATAAATAAACACAGTCCACGCTGTTCTCAGTGTTTCATCCATCCAGACTGCAAGTTATCAAACACTTAAATATATAAAGCCTCAAATTAACTTCAAGATAACACTAAAATGCGCCAGTGTCCTCTACACTGATAAGAAGAGCAATGGATGATTTTAAATTAATGCCAAGTGTACATGCTCTGAATATATTAAGGACGCATGCAATTTGTATTCCTGACAGAGCCCATGCTTGTTCTCTGTGCAATTGAGGAGGTTTGGTGCTCATTAAACAACGCCAGTGACAAACAGTACTATGATTTCTAGGCATCAGCAGTGAGATGGGGGTGGCTGTAGCTCCTGCCAGCCTGGCTCAGCTGGGAGGCCACCAGCTACCTTGAAGCCCTTGTTGGGTCATCCCCAACCTTTGGCTCTGATATGGTTTTCACAAGTGCCCTGGGAGGTAGCAGAGGATAGATTACTAATTGCCTGTTTCCAATTCTGGAAACTGAGGCATAGGAAGTTTGGCTTATCAGAGTGGTGCACTTCAGATCTTTGGGATGTTGGGAGGTCAGGTTGATACTGTCTTTAGAATTAAGATGTGCACAACTTTTGATTATGTGGCTGCACTTAGAACTTAGTGTAGAAAAACTGACATGGGACGATCTCCAAGTCATGTTGTCAAGAGGAAAAAAAAAAGGCAAGTTGCAGCCAAATAGTATTTATGTAAAAAAGAATCCTATACATTTCTAGGTGTATTGTTGTTTAGGCATGTCCAACTCTTTGCAACCCCGTGAACTGTAGTGCACCAGGGTTCCCTTTCCTTCACTATGTCCCAGAATTTGCTCAAACTTTGTATCAGATGGTAAAGGGTCTGCCTACAATGAGGGAGACCCAGCTTCAATCCCTGGGTCAGGAAGATCTCCTGGAGAAGGAAATGGCAACCCACTCTAGTATTCTTGCCTGGAAAATCCCATGGACGGAGGAACCTGGTAGGCTACAGTCCATAGGGTTGCAAAGAGTCGGACACAACTGAATGACTTCACTTATGTTCATTGAGCCAGTGATGCGAATCCAACCATCTCATCCTCTGTCTCCCACTTCTCTTCCTGCCCTTAATCTTTCCCGGCGTCAGGGTCTTTTCCAATAAGTGGACTCTTCGAGTCAGGTAGCCAAAGTACTGGAGCTTTAGCTTTAGCACCAGTCCTTCCAGTGAATATTCAGGGTTGATTTCCTTTAGGATTAAATGGCTTGATCTGCTTGCAGTCCAAGGGACTCTCAAGAGTCTTCTCCAGCACCACAATTAAAACCAAACATTACAGATTCTGGGACTGAGTTTTGCATCTAAGTCTTTAATCCATTTTGAGTTTGTTTTTATATACGGTGTGAGAAAGTTTAATTCTTTTGTGTGTAGCTGTCCAGTGTTTCCAAAACCATTTTTTGAAGAAGCAATTTTTCTTTTTTGTATATTCTTGCCTCCTCTGTCATGGCTATTTAAGTATGAGTTTATTTCTGGGTGCTCTATTCTGTTCCATTGATCTGAGTGTTTGCTTTTTCACCAGATCCATACTGTTTTTGATTACTGTAGCTTTGTAGTATAGTATGAAATTAAGTAGCATGATATCTCCAGCTTTGTTCTGCTTTCTTTAGATTGTTTTGGCTATTCAGGCTCTGTTGTGTTTCCATACAAATTAAAAAAATTTTTATTCTAGTTCTGTGAAAAACTTAAGTAGGAATTGCATTGAATCTGTACATTGCCTTTGGTAGTATGGTCATTTTAACAATATTAATTCTTCCAATCCTTGAGCATGGTATATCTTTCCTTTTGTTTGTGTCAATTTCAATTTCTTTTATCACCGTCTTATGGTTTTCTGAGAGCAATTCTTTTACTTTCGTAGTTAGATTTTCTGAGGTACTTTATTCCTTTTGATGCAGTTGTAAACGGGGTTGTTTTCTTAATTTCTCTTTCTGATAGTTCATTGGCTCATTGTTAGTGTATAGAAATGCAACAGATATCTGTGTATTAATTTTGTATCCTGCAACTTAGCTGAATTGATTTATTAGTCTAATAGTTTCTTGGTGGCATCTTTAGGATTTTCTATATGGAAACAGTGACTGTCTTACTGCGTTTCCAATTTGGATTCTTTTTTCTTGTCTGACTGCTGTGGCTAGGACTTCCAAGAAAACTCCTTAATGTTTTAAATGAATTTTGACAACAAATTTTCTTGGATTTTGTCTAAAATGTCTTCATGTCATCTTTATCTGTGAAGGATTTTTCTCTTTTGCTGAGATTTAAATTCTATGTTGGCAGTATTTTCTTGAAGAACATTCAATTTTTATTTTCATTGGCACTAGAATCCATAGTTTCTGTTGACAACTCAGCTGTTAGATTTTCTGTTGGTCTTTTAAAGACAAATTTAAAGACAAATATTTTTCCCTCTCAACTACTTGAATTTCTCTACATTTTAAATCTCTTTTAGTGTTACCATAATATACATTATTATGGCTATCTTTATGCTTCATAGAACATCTTGTATATATGAGTTAAGCTTTCATCAACTTTCATTATTTTTCTCTGTCCAGACCATATATATATATGTGCTTATGTATGTATTAGATATTCTGACTGTGACCCATCTAAATGTTAAATGTCTCTTTCCTCTTTTCTTCTATCCTTTTTCCTTTCCATGTTCCTGCTGTATATTTTCTATTAATCTGTCTTCCGATATAGATCAACAATCCCGTATTCTACTCTGTTAAATTCAATTAATGAGTTCCTAATTTCAAGTGTTATCTATTGCTGTTGCAGACTGTCCGTTTAGTTTTTCATGGATAATAGTTCTGTGTTAAAATAATCTACCCGGGGCTTCTCAGGTGGTGCTGGTGGTAGAGAACCTGCCTGCCAGTGCAGGAGACTTAAAGAGACCTAGGCTCCATCCCTGGGTCAGGAAGATCCCCTGGAGGAGGGCCTGGCAACTCACTCCATTAATCTTGTCTGGAGAATCCCGGGGACAGAGGAGCCTGGCAGGCTACAGTCCACAGAGTCACAGAGTCAGACGCAAGTTAGCAATCTAGCATGGGCGTGTCTATTACTCACACACGCTAATTATGGTTATATTTCAGCTTGTCAGCTGGTGTTAATCTTTGGATCTTTGTGGGTATGTTTGTACTGTTTATTTCTTCCTCTTATTTGGTCATGTGGTTTTGTCCCTTGGAGTACCTAGTCGTTTATTAATTTAGAGCCCCAGATGGGTTTTTCTCTCTTCTAGATAGGACTTATCCCTTTTCTCTGTTGCGATCAGGGGAAGTATTAGTCACTCAGTCATGTCTGGCTCTCTACCACCCTGTGGACTGTATCCCTCCAGGCTTCTCTGTCCATAGAATTCACCAGGCAAGAATTCTGGAGTGGGTAACCACTCCCTTCTCCAGGGGATCTTCCTAACCCAGGGATTGAACCTGGGTCTCCTGCATTGCGGGCAGATTCTTTTCTATTGGAGCCACCAGGGAAGCTCCACTGGGATCAGGGAGCAGTGACTGATAATCCAAGTTTAGTCAGGACTTAATTGAGCTGCTAAAGGCTCCATTTATGATCATCTCTGAATCTCCATGCTCTTTCTGCTAAAATCCAAGTTAAGTGTACAAGTCTTCTCTTCTTGCTGCTGCTGCTGCTAAATCACTTCAGTCGTGTCCGACTCTGTGTGACCCCATAGACGGAAGCCCACCAGGCTCCCCCGTCCCTGGGATTCTCCAGGCAAGAACACTGGAGTGGGGAGGGCCCTAAATGCAAAGCTTTGTCTCTTGAGACTGTACTTTTCAGAGGCTTATACCTAAATTTTTAGCTTCCATTCTGCATAGCCTCAGAATTCAGCTATTATTGAGAGGAAACATTGCTCTTGAGGACTTCCAAAGTCCACCAGAACTATGTCTGGATTTCTTGTTTCCAGGCAGTCCCCCTTCACCTAGTTTTTCACAGAGCATTATGATATTTTCAGCCTTCTTTCCATACCTAGAATTGGAAACTGTCCTGAAAGTTACAGCAGCCTGTGACAGCCAGCTTTCCTTTCTAAATTTTTTCCTTCTCTGGAATCTTAGCCTCTCTAATTCTCACTGCCTCAGCACCTTTCTACTGCTTCTAAAAAGTAGATCCTCACAAACCTTTAATTATTGGAGCACAAGCGACCAGGAATCCCAGCGGCTGTGCTCTGAAATCTGTCACTGCGTTTGTATTAAGGCCGCATTGTCAAGACTGAAGGTGCCTTGTATGTTACGGCAGACCCAGTCCTGGGAGACACAGGACTCCTCTACCTGCTGACTTTGGCTTGAGGGCCTCCTGGGGGCCTTGCCCAACTTTCCTCAAATTGCACCACAGCTTGGACCATCTCCTTCCCTCCTTTTCTCCTTCACTTGTCATGACTTGCATCATCATCTGATGGATTTTGCCAGCTCCCTCTCATTTCCTCTCACAGGGCATTTTTTTCCCCCTAATAAAGTCACTGCACAGTCAATCTCATCTTGATGCCTTCTTCTTGGAGAGCCTGGATTAACACAGGCTATTTCTATATTTTATAAGCTGTTGCTGCTGTCTCAGTTGCTGTCTTAGCACTGGTCAGTCATCAGTGATTCCAGCCCATCTGGAAGTGAATGTCTCAATAATATTTTGAACTGCTAATCTGTTTCACCCCCTAGTATTTTTCTGTTCCCCCTAAACATGTTGCCTCTAGGGCAGTGTTGATAAGGTTAGCCAAAATTCAAAGAATATGAAGAGAAGCAAATTTAAGCTTTTATTTCAGATGCTGAGGTGTAGGTATAAGAAGGTAAGACTTAAGGAACCAATTTTCTTGCTCTAGAGAAGAAAAAACTTTCTTGGGTTCTTGCTGGAGAGGGTTAGAGGGAAAACCCAGGAGTTAGATACTTCCATGAGCATCTGAAAAGGGACTTGTTCCATACCCCCTCCCTACTCCAAGGCGTTTGGTAAGTATCCCCAAGGAAGAGAGATGATAAAAACCCCTAAATAAGCCTGGGCATCTTAGAGCAACAGAGGGCTGAGCCCCACTGCCTGGTTGGGCTGAGGAAAGCAGAAATCCTGGTCCCCCATGCTGGTCATGCAGCAACCAGGGAGGGTAGGTGCGGTGGGCAGGGGTCTAGACGGAGAAGATCCTAGAGACTCAGGGACTTACACAGCCCCAAAGCACTGGGCAAGGGTGTCTACAGTCTCCTGTGTCTGAAAGAAAGAGTCGCCAGGTAAAACGGCATGTTGCATTTTTATTTGCTAAACTTGGCAAGGGCTTGCCAGCTGGCTCAGTGGTAAAGAATCCAGCTGCCAATGCAAGGAGACACAGGAGACTCAGGTTCAATCCCCGGGTTGGGAAGACCCCCTAGAAAAGGACATGGCAACACATCCAGTCTTCTTGCCTGGAGAATCCCCATGGACAGAGAAGCCTGGTGGGGCTATAGTCCTTGGGGTTGCAAAGGGTAGGACACGACTGAGAGAATGGGCACGCACGCATGCAAACCAGGCAAAGGTTGGCGGGGTGTGGGGAGAGTGCAGAAGTAAGCAAAGATAGCTGCTGAACTGAGGAGTCCTGGGGGCTGGGGTGGGAGGGCTTCGCCTCGACCTCTTTGACGTTGCTAGTTGACCAGATGGCGCTGGGGCTGTCTCCTAGATGCTAGCAGAAACTGATGCCAATGACCGGTGACTCGAGGGGATGAAGGCAGCTGTCACTTGGACAGATGACACCACAGCCCCCTTCCCCTTTCCCTTCTGTGCTTGTCACAATATAACCCCCTCCCTGAGTTTAGAGGCTGACCAAGGAAGAGGGGGGAAGGAAGAGCCTGAATTAACTGGGTTTAACCTGAATAATCTAAAGTTACATTCCTAGGACTTCCCTGGTGGTCCAGTGGTTAAGACTCTGTGCTTCTAGTACAAGGAGTGGGGTTTCAGTCCCTCACTGGGGAACCCTGATCCCCCATGCCAAGTGGCCAATAAAAAGTTACATTTCTGCCACAGGTGGATAAAATTTAAAGTAGAAATTAAGTTCAAGTAAGAAAACCTAAAATTATCTATGATGCCAGAGCCCAATGGCTGGAAAAGGTGTGATCTGAGGATTATCCAATTCTTGTACACACGGTTTAGATGACTTCTTTTTTTAAGGGAAGGGTGCTGCTGTTACTCTTCCCTCTCTCGTTCTCAAGACAGCACCGACACAGTCAGTGCTTTCTTCCAGAAATCCTTATATATTTGTTTTGCTGCCTGTCTCCACCTCTCCTTACTAAATGCAAACCCCATCAAGGCATGGACCTGCCTTACATTCTATTTAGTTGGACCCACATGGCTTCATCATCCATCAGGTCTGGTCATTCTGCATGGGGCATTCAAGGTAAATGCTGAATGAGAATGACGTGCTTATCCTCAGTATTTGGCTCCCTCGCTGCCCCTTTTTCAGAAGCCCTGGTTTTTGGCTCCAGCAGTTGTGGTGGGGAGCCCTCCTGCATGCCAGGCTGTGCCAGGGCCTGGGAGAAGGGCAGATGAGCTAGCTGGCCTCTGTTTCAAAAAGGTTTTCTCTCATAGGATGCCAGAGAGGTAAAAGACAATAAGACAGCTCTGTAAACAAGATAACAGGATGTCTTCATGGTTCTGAGGGTTCTCAGGGGAGGAAGCCACTCATTCAGCCAGGGGAAACCCAGATAGGCTTCCTAAAGGAGGAGCCCTTTGAGCTGGGTGTTGATGATTGAGTAGACGTTTTCTAGCTGGATATGTGGCAGTGGAGACAGAAGTCTGGAAGAGAGAACAGCACGAGGAAGGATGCAGAGGCTTGCTTTATTTCAGGGACAGCTGAAACCTCTGACCCAATGTGGGTAGTCTGAGTTGCCTAACCTTGGGATGTGGTTCTGACTTGGGTTTTGAAGTGTTCAAGTTTCTTCCCATTTTCCCTAATTAAATAATTACAGTTTTATGGCTGTTTTCATGACTTTAACTCAGTGCATGCCTCTGCAGAGTCACAATAACCTCATATTTTATAAAGACAGTGTATCTACCCTCAGCAGAGCATGTCTCTGTGGGGATGCAGGGGAGGTCAAGACCTGCTGCCGGAAAGATGGGAGTCCTCAGGGATCTTAGGAAGCTCTGTGAGCACTCCAAGGTCATTGGATCTGAAGGGCCAGGAACAGCTATTCATTAAGTCCTGTTTCGAGGCTCTTGAGACTAGCGGAGTAGTCTGGCTGCTTTTATGTAACCAGATCATGGCCAGGGCAGCAGGAAGGCAGGGGATGCTGGGAAATTCCTGATCCTAGACCCAGGGTCCTTTGACTGTAGCGCCCAGCCCCAGTGGAAGAGTGGACCCCCTGACAGGCAGGCTGAAGGAGACAGAGCCGCAAACAGGCACAGGGCTGGCGAGCCTGTGCAGGGGCTTGGAAGAGGGTGGTCTTTAGAGGAAAGGATAGCCTTTGGTCTGAGTCCCAGGAGCTGTGTTTGCTGGGCTGGGCGAGGCAGCATGCAGGAGAGAGAGGGGAAGCTTGAGACGAGCTGGTACAGGAGGGAGGTTCCCGTGCCATGGGCACCCAGGAATGTTTTCTAGAGAGGTGGGATCAAAGAGGGATGTCTCTTCTTCCCTCTCTGTGAGCCAGGGGAGGTGACAACAGGGACAGACAGGGCACGGAGTTGGTGGAGCAGGAAGAGCTCCCAGGAGGCCCGGGCTCCTCTCCTCTCTGCCCTGGGCCCTCCTTGTGGTGCTAAAGGCCGAACCATCTCCTCCCTCCCTGTCTTCTCTTCCCAGCCGGCCTTGGAGTGAGGCACACAGGACCGAGCCAGGATGTCTGGACTTGTGCCTGCTTCACCACTCATTACCAGGGTAGTGCTGAGACAACATCAGGACATCCCAAGCCTCAGTCTCCCCGATTGCGAAGTGGAGCTTCAGTGTCCAATAACGAGAGTCAGCGCTCAGAGTTTGTGTCCCTTTATCTTTTGCTGCTTTGGGAGTTCCCCATGACTCCTGTTTCTGCTGTCTGTCCCCTCGGACAGCCCAAACACGGGAGGGCTGGGGAGGAAATGGAGGCGCAGAGGCGCTGGGAGAGACAAGAGCCGTGGTCTCCGCACACCTGTCTCAGGTGCTTTGCCTGCGGCGTTGCTTGAGCGGAGCCAGCGGGCCTCCGTGCTCCTTCTCCGGTGCTCTGAGCTCAGCGGGGATGGGGGCCGGTGTGAGAGGGGAGACCGCCGCCCGAGGGGCGCTGTGCTCTGCCTGCTCCCTGCACTCCACTCTCCTTGCCTTTCCCCACCTCACTCTGCTTCTCCAAAGCCCGTCAAAGACACCGAGACTCTCATGGCCCTGGACCTCCGCCCCTGCTAGACTCTCCCCATCCGCCCCCTTTCAGCCCCTCTCCTTCCCCCCGGCCTGCGTTCCCAAGTACCAGTCTGGAAACCCGAAGATTTCCTTTCCCTGTTTGGGTAGCGCTGCCTCCAGGAGGTCGTCCTTGCTGACACCCTTCCATCATCCAAGTCATAAACCCCTTATCTGGGCCTTTCCCTGCTGATGCCTTTGTCTCACAGACCATCCTGTGTTGTTGTTGCTGTTTAGTCACTATATCGTGTCCAGTTGTTTGCAACCCCATGGACTGTAGCCTGCCAAGCTCCTCTGTCCATGGGGATTCTCCAGGAAAGAACACTGGAGCAGGTTGCCATGGCCTCCTCTAGGGGATCTTCCCCACCCAGGGACTGAACCCAGGTCTCCCGCGCCGCAGGCGGGTTCTGTACCAGCGGGGCCGCCAGGGAAGCTCTAGGAGATCTTCCCACCCAGTGAATGAACCCAGCTCTCCCATAGCGCAGGCGGGTTCTGTACCTGCTGGGCCGCCAGGGAAGCTCTAGGTGATCTTCCCACCCAGGGACTAAACCCAGCTCTCCCATAGCGCAGGCGGGTTCTGTACCAGCGGGGCCGCCAGGGAAGCTCTAGGAGATCTTCCCACCCAGGGACTAAACCCAGCTCTCCCATAGCGCAGGCGGGTTCTGTACCAGCGGGGCCGCCAGGGAAGCTCTAGGAGATCTTCCCACCCAGGGACTAAACCCAGCTCTCCCATAGCGCAGGCGGGTTCTGTACTAGCTGGGCCGCCAGGGACGCCCTTTTACTCCTGGTCGTCGTTCAGTCAGCCGGTCGGGTCCTACTCCGCGCGACCCCACGGCCTGCAGCACACCAGGCTTCCCTGCCCTTCACCATCTCCCAGAGCTTTGCTCAAACTCAGGTCCATTGTGTCTGTGATGCCATCCAGCATCTCATCCTCTGTCGTCCCCTTTTCCTTCTGCCTTCAATCTTTCCCAGCATCAGGGTCTTTTCTAATGAGTTTGCACTTTGCGTTTGCAGGTGGCCAAAGTATTGGAGATTCAGCTTCAGCATCATTTCTTCCAGTGAATATTCAGGATTGACTGGTTGGATCTCCTTGCAGTCCAAGGGACTCTCAAGAGTCTTCTCCAACACCACAGTTCAAAAGTATCAATTCTTCAGTGCTCAGTCTTCTTTATGTTCCAAATCTCTCATCCATACTTGACTACTAGAAAAACCATAGCTCTGGCTAGATGGACCTTTGTTAACAAAGTAATGTCTCTGCTTTTGAATATGCTGTCTAGGTTTGTAAAAGCTTTCCTTCCAAAGAGGAAGTATCTTTTAGTTTCATAGCTGTAGTCACCACTGGCAGTGATTTTGGAACCTAAGAAAATAAAGTCTATCACTGTTTCTATTGTTTCCCCATCTATTTGCCATGAAGTGATCGAACCAGATGCCATGATCTTGGTTTTCTGAATGTTGAGTTTTAAGCCAGCTTTTTCACTCTCCTCTTTCACTTTCATCAAGAGGCTCTTTAGTTCCCCTTAGTTTTCTGTCATAATGGTGGTGTCATCCGCGTATCTGAGGTTATTGATGTTTCTCCCAGCAATCTTGATTCCAGCTTCTGCTTATCCAGCCTGGCACTTTGTAAGATGTACTCTGCATATAAGTTAAATAAGCAGGGTGACAATATACAGCCTTGACGTACTCCTTCTCCAATTTTGAACCAATCTGATGTTCCATGTCCAGTTCTAACTGTTGCTTCTTGACCTGCATACAGCTTTCTCAGGAGGCAAGTAAGATGGTATACCCATCTCTTTCAGAATTTTCCACAGTTTGTTGTGATCCACACAGTCAAAGACTTTAGCATAGTCAATGAAGCAAAAGTAGATGTTTTTCTGGAACTCTCTTGCTTTTTCTATGATCCAATGAATGTTGGCAATTTGATCTCTAATTACTCTGCCTTTTCTAAATCCAGCTTGAACATCTGGAAGTTCATGGTTCACGTATTGTTGAAGCCTGGCTTGGAGAATTTTGAGCATTACTTGGCAAGCGTGTGAGATGATTGCAATTGTGTGGTAGCTGAGCATTCTTTGGCATTGCCTTTCTTTGGGATTGGAATGAAAACTGACCTTTTCCGGTCCTGTGGCCACTGCTGAGTTTTCCAAATTTGCTGGCATATTGATTGTAGCACTTTCATAGCATCATCTCTTAGGATTTGAAATAAGTTAGCTATAATTCTATTATATCCACTAGCTTTGTTCGTAGTGATACTTCTTAAGGCCCACCTGACTTCACACTCCAGGATGCCTGGCTCTAGGTGAGTGATCACACTGTCATGGTTATCTGGGTCATTAAGATCGCTTTTGTATATTTTTATGTATTCTTGCCACCTCTTCTTTTTATTCCTAGGTGTATACCCCAAAGGACTGAAATAGGTGTTGTTGTTGTTTTAAATTGAAGTATAGTTGATTTACAATGTTGGGTTAGTTTTTTGGTATATACCAAAGTATGTATATACCTGGGGCTTCCCTGGTGGCTCAGATGGTAAAGAACCCACCTGCACTGCAGGAAACCCAGGTTCAGCCTCTGAATCGAGAAGCTCCCCTGGAGAATGGAGAAGGGAATGGCTACCTACTCCAGTTTTCTTGTCTGGAGAATTCCAGCGACAGAGAAGCTGATGGGCTACAGTCTGTGGGGTTGCAAAGAGTTGGCCATGACTGAGCAGCTAACACACACACTCACACACACACACTATATATTACTTAATTCAGTTATATATATAATATATATATGCATTCTTTTTTATATTATATTATTTTCCATTGTGGTCTATCATGGAATATTGAATAGTCTCCTGTGCTGTACGATCGGACCCTGTTGTTTGTTCATCCTCTGTAATACTTTGCCTCTGCTAGTCTCAAACTCCCAATCTATTCCTCCCCCAGCCCCTCCCCCTTGACAACCACAGGTCTGTTTTTTATGTCTGTGAGTTTGTTTCTGTTTCCTAGATAAGTTCATTTATGTCATATTTTACAGTCTACACATAAGTGTGGTATGTGTTGTTCTTTTTCTGACTGACTGCACTTAGTGTGGTAATCTCTAGACCCATCCATGTTGCTGCAAATGGCATTCTTTCATTCTTTTTCATGACTGAGTAGTATTCCGTTGCATCTGTGTACCGCATCTTCGTTATCCACTCATCTGTCAGTGGACACTGAGGTTGTTTCCATGTCTTGGCTGTTGTGAATGGTGCTGCTATGAGCACTGGTGAGCATGAATCCTTTTGAATTAGAGTTTTCTTCTGACATATGCCCTGGAGGTAGGATTGCTGGGTTCTATGGCAACTCTGTTTTTATCCCACAGTGTCCTTGAAGGCCCTCCCGCTCCAGTTCCCACAGGCAGGGAACGCTTCCGCTGGGTTCTCTAGCCCTGAATGTTGCCTCCATCCTGGGTCCTGCAATCACCAAGCAGGTACCAACCTGCCGGATATAGTATCTGAAGCCTGAAGGGGTTGCTGGGTCTCCAGTATGACCCTGCCTGTGGGGGATCCGGCCCGGGGCAGCGCTGAGAACAACCCCCGGCTTCTTATGTTGCCCGCAGTTCTCCTGGTGCCACTTGAGCTGAGCGGCACAGTGCCCCTTGCTGTCACTCAGGCTCCCTGAGCGCTTTTCATCCTCTTAAAATGCTGCTCACAGGAGGCAGGGCTTTGCCTTCGAAGGCTGCTCTTTCCATGTTAAATCACCCAGAAGCAGCTTGAATATTGATAGCTGTTATTGCAGAAACCTAGAACATGACACAGATTTTTTTTTTCATCCCTATTTTGGGCAGCCTTTACTAGGAAACCCTCTTGGCAAACACCTGTCACATCCCTGCCTGTGGGTCCTCGGCTCGGGTTCAGGTCATAGACAGAGCAGGGGTTCAGGTGCTTGTTTGCAAGCGACAGAAACGAACATCAGCTGGCTTGATACCCAGAAAGGCATTTGCTGGGGGGTGTTGGACAGCGCACAGACAGATGGAGAGCTGGAGACCCCGGCTTCACAGGGGCTGCTGCGTAGAACTAGGGGGGCGGCAGTGAACGGGTGGCCTCTGCCAGGAGCAGCGGTAGCTGGGCACTGGGGTTTGGGGCAGGGGCTGAGCTGGTGATCCTGGCATCCCTGCTACTATGCTGCAGGGGGACATTCCAAAGGCCAAGTGTGATGCTACTGCAGGAGGGGAATGGGTGCGGGCAGGTAAACACGCGTGTGTCCACGCTGTGCTCTGACACTGTAAGGGTCACCTTCCGTGAGTCTCCACGCTGGAAATACTCTGGCATTTAGTTGGGGATTCATGCAGCATTCCTGCAGGAGTCCTGTGGAAACATCCAGCAAGGAAAGACTTAAGGATCACCATCCAGGGTCTCTCCTAAGGCATCCCACCGATGCACACATCTTGGGGGAGTTGGTTGATCCCACAGAATCAGAGTCTCGGGGGCTGGGTGGGCTCAGAGTGCATGTCAGCACATTTCCTTGGTAGCTTTCCTGTAAATTTCATCTTGGACCCAGTTTGCCCTTGAGGCCTTTTGATTTCTAGAGCAATGTGCTGGCTACTCTCTGATGCTATAAGAATCGCCTTCCATGAATCTCCACTTGTGAAGAAAACCCTGTCCAAAGACAGGGGGCTGCAGACGGGGAGGTGTGATGGGACAGAAGAGGACCTAAAGAGAATGGGCACACTTGGGCCAGCAATCGGGGGGCCCTTCATGGTGGCCAGAGCAGTTTTCTCTATTGGTAGCAAAAGCTGAACTCCTGTGTCATTTTTGAACTCATGTAAAAACGGAGACTTCTTTTTAAAGGGTGGTAAATAAATAATAACACATAGTGTTTATTGAGTGCTGCATCCCTGCACTTTATTCTGGTAGCTCTGAATTGTGGAGGCTTTCTACTCCACTCCTAGTTTTGTGGGTCAGGAAAGGGATGCACAGAGACATCTGGAAAATTGCCCATGGCCACACGGCAGGTGGCGGTGGAGCTGGAGGGAGTCCAGGTGACCTGCTGGCAGAGCCAGCCTCCCAACCCTGTGCTGCCTCCAATTTGTTGACACAGGGTTTTTACAGATGGTGAAAGAGCTGCCAGCATGGGCAATGTGGTCATGTCCTTGTGGTTTTGTTCAATTCCATCCTATTAGGACAGCATTTACTAAGAGCCAGGCACCAGCGGGGCAAAGGTGACTGAAACATTGTCTTTGTTTTCAAAGTGTCCGTTCTGGGTATGGCTAGAGAAAGGAAAACCTACAATGCTGACATCATAGCATAAAGCACGTGTGTTCTCAGCCAGAGGCCCTTTTTGTGGGGCGTGGAGCAGTGGGTAGGACTCAGCTGGAATCAAGGAGGGCTCCAGGGAGAAGGTGACCATCGAGCTGGGTCTTGATGGGTGAGGAAGAGTTCAGTAGGTAGACAGGTTGTGAGAAGAGAGGGAGGGACAAGACGTGGCAGGTGGGGGACAGTGTGCCAGTGTCTGAAGCAAGCGGAATCCAGGCCAAGTGGTCCAGGGAGGACTGAATGGGGATAGGTGGGAGGAGAATGGGGAAGGGAAGGGGTTAGAGATGGAAGAATGGCTGGAGTGAGATGGGAAAGTGCAGTCAGGCTGTAGCGTCCTGGATGCATTCCTAGGTGTTGTCCATTGTCTTGTGTGTTAGTTTTCTGTGGCTGCTGTAACAAATTATCATGCCTTTAGTGGCTTAAGCAGTACTGTTTTTTAGCTTATGTCTCTGGATGTCAGGAGCCAGAAATGGTTTTGGCTGAAACCAAAGGTTGGAGGCAGGGCACATTCCTTCCGGAGGCTCTAGGGGGGAGTTTGTGTTCTTGCCTTTTCCAGCTACTAGGGGTGCCCACTTTCCTCCTGGCCGCTTCCTGAACCTTCAAAGCCAGCAACTGAGGGTAGCATCCTCAAGCTGCATTTCTCCAGTTCTGTTTTCTACTTTTAAGGTCTCTTGTGATTATATTGGGCTTATCCAAGTAATCCAGAATGGTTTCCCTATTTTAACGTGAGATGATTGGGCTTAGTTGCTCAGTCGTGGACAACTCTCTGTGACCCCATAGAATGTAGCTCTCCAGGCTCCTCTGTCCATGGAATTCTCCAGGCAAGGATACTGGAGTGGGTTGTCATTTCCTTTTCCAGTGAGATGATTAGCAACAACAATTCCACCCACCACCTAAATTCCCTTCACAGTATAACCTGACATACTAAGAGGTGCAGGGGATTTGGAGGTGAATACCTTTGGGGGCGTCATTCTGTCCACTGCCTCTTGAATCACCGAAAGTTCTTAACCTGTAGAGTAACATATCAGAATTTGAGAATGATGATCTTGAAACAAGTTTACAAACAGGATCATTAATTCCTTTTTATGTCCCTCCTGGTGGACAAGGCATAATGAATTTTCCCTATTCTTATGTTAAAGTCCCTTTATGACATTTACAGAAAAACAGGGAATGGCAAAGTTGGAAGTTTACCTTATGATGTTTTTCTGTATTTTCTTCATATTTATTTATATTTTGTCTCAGACCACAAAGGACTTGATATAACTTCCCAAAATTCAAGCAATATACAATGTTGGAATAAATAGTTGGAAACAGGAAAAAGAAAATTTTCATTAGGAAAAAATGAAGGGGAAGGGTTAGTTCATTGCTGACTGAGATGGTTCACAAACTAGCTTGAAGCTTCCTAGAGCGCAAAGCAAATAGAGAAACAAGGTCAGGTATAAAATTCACAGCAGCAGTAAGATAAATACAGGTGAGTTGTTTAGCCGATGCTCAAACATCTATGGCTGACACCTGAGAATTTCTGTAGACCCTCACAGCAATAGGGTATGTTGATGTAAACTTTGTCCTTGGAAGAGCTCTAGTGGAGACAGTAATGACTTCTGTATGAATGGCAGTGTTTCACACCATATCCCTTAATGCAAGCAGACGACCTGATACCAAAGTACATTTTAGTGAAAGATACCACAAAGACTGGGGGTGGAGGGTGGTTTCAGGTATATATTGCTGCATTGTTGTTGTTTAGTTGCTAAGTCAACTCCATGAACTGTAGCCCGCCAGGCTCCTCTGTCCATGGGATATCCAACGCAAGAATATTGGAGTGGGTTGCCATTTGCTTCTCCAGGGGATCGTCCCAACCCAGGGATCAAACCCACAACTCCTGCATTGGTAGGCAGTGGCAGATGGATTCTTTACAACTGAGCCACCAGGAAAGCCCCACTACTGCATTAAAATCCATCAAACTTAGTGACTTGACACAACAATTTATTATTTTCCTGAGTCTGCTGACTGACCAGGTTCAGCTGGGCAGTGATGGAGTCGCATCTGCTGGGGCTGCATCACCCACGAGCTTGGCTGAGGTGAGCATCCCACGTGGCTCCCTCACTTGGCTGCTGACGGTGCTGGCTGTCAGCTGGGGGCTCAGCTGGGCTGTCAACTGGGATGCTTTGGTTCTCAGAATACGGCTGCTGGGGGCCAGGAGAACCATTCTGACTGTGAAGGGAAAGCTGCAGACATCGTGAGATACATAGACATTCCAAGGTCCAGCCTTGGAAGTTTCACAGTGTTACTTTCTCCACATTCCGCTGGCCAAACCAGATTACTGGGATAGCTCAGAAACTGACTCCACTGCTTGATGGCAGAAATGGCAAGGACTAGGTAGCCATTTTTAACCCACCAAGTGGCGAGAACAATGACCAGATGTGCAGGTCCCTGATAAGTTGACTTAACGCAGGGGTGAAGTTTGGAAAAGCTTAAGGAATGTATGGACTGGACTGATGATAGAACTGAAGCTCCAATACTTTGGTCTCCTGATGTGAAAAGCCGACTCATCGGAGAAGGCTCTGATGCTGGGAAGGACTGAGGGCAGGAGAAGGGGGTGACGGAGGACGGGATGGTTGGATGGCACCACTGACTCGAAGGACATGAGTTTGAGCAAGCTCCGGGAGATGGTGAAGGACAGGGAGGCCTGGCGCGCTGCGGCCCACGGGGTCCCGAAGAGTCGGACACGGCTGGGCAAATGAGCAACAACAAGGGACGGGTGGGCTGCCTCAGCACCTCTTTCCGGTGACCCCATAAATATACTGAAAATCGCGGGCTTGATAAAGATCAAAGTTAACGCTTCAGCGTGCACTCCTAAAAACATCATCACAATACTGTTACCAAATGCAGACACTGCCTATGCTCAGATTTATCCGTGTGTCTATTCTATGTGTGCACATGTAACACATACAAACTTATATATGCACCGACTCCATGCACGTGGGTTTGGGGGAGCTCCGGGAGCTGGTGAAGACAGGGAGGCCTGGCGTGCTGCGATCATGGGGTCGCAAAGAGTCAGACATGACTGAGTGACTGAACTGAACTGATATATGCATGAGATTACAATGACCGCTCTGATTCCAATCCACTACCACAGGACACACTCTGATTTTGCTCCTTTCCACATCTGTAACCTCCTCTCCACTAGCTAGATGCTGGCTCTGTGGGACCTCTGGCTCCTCAGTACCTCCCAGCTCTTTGATACATTTCAGTCTTGCCTGTGTGTGCAGTGTCTAGCCCCTACCTGAGAACTGGTGGGGGAGGGTTCTGTGCACAGTTCCCTCCTTTCTAGCATAATCCTTTCCAACTTCCAGCTGTTTTTAGCAGCCCCAACCTCTGCCCAGCAGAACCAGCCTCCTGTGTGGGAAGTGACCTGCCCCCAGCAAGTGAGCAGCTGCTTCTGAGATACCTGGTATGTCTCTCCCCTCAGGATTGCTCTTCTACACCGCCCATTGCCTAGAATCTCAAAACCATTGCTACATACATTTTATTCAGTTTTATATACAATTATTGTCTTACTCTGCACAGGCTACCAAAATACCACAGACTGAGGGGTTCAGACAATAGAAATGTATTTCTCACAGTTTTGGAGGTGGGGAAGTCCAAGATCAAGGCACAGGCAAGGCCAGTTTCATTTCCTCTGCTCTTGGCTTGTAGGTGGCCACCGTCATGTGTGCTCACATGACCCCTCCTTAGATGCACAGAGAAAGGAAGCTTTGGGGTCCCTTGCTCTTCTTATAAGGACAGCAAGCTCATCACGGAGGCTCCACTCTCGTGATTTTATCTAAACCTAATTACCTCTCGAAGGTCCCACCTCCGAATACCATCACTTTGGGGTGGCTTGCACATATGAATTTGGGTAGGGGGACACAAGCATTCAGCCTGTAACAGTTCTTCCAACAAGAGGAGATATCTGAAACCAGTTACTCTCTCATGGCCAGACATGGACATCTCCATTGTTGAATTTTGATTTAACACTCTGAAACACTGGATTCAAACTGTACTTGTGGATTTTAACTTTTGATCATACTTTCAGCCTGACAACCTGGTGGTAGAATAGATTGAAAATGGCATAATTTGAGACTTCGAGGCAAAGGAAAAATCAATTGTGCATTGTGGAAAGCAGAATAAACTCATTTCTTTCAGCATCTTGTTGAGCTTTCAGGCATTCGTATTTATTCGTCTTATCAATTTGTGATATTTCTCAGAGAAGAGTGTCATTGGCAATTCCAAGCCATCAGCGGCCTGCTCCGGTGTGATTTGTATTCTGTCGGTCTTGACAATACTGATATTCCTGTATTTGTTTGTGTATTGTTTTAGTTCATTTTCCCCTGATTCATAAAACCATGACATATCACTTTTTGCAAATTTGGAAGATACTGTGAAAGTATAAAAAAGAAATTGAAATAATAGTTTCTTTAAAGATAATTATATTTCCCAGTGGGTTTGAAATAGGCATGCTTTGCTTTCACAGAAAGATGGTCATTCAGAAATCCCAGTGTACATGTGAACTGTTGAACAGGACAGTGAGAAGGACCTTCTGAAGGTCTTATCTGAGTCCCTCGTTTCACAGCTGAGCACACCGTGGCTGCAGGAGGACTCAAAAAGTCCCGGCCCTCTGCGCCCTGTCTGTGCCCCACAGACGGCGCCGTTTCTGCATTTCTGCTCAGTGTTATCCTAGTCACAGTTGCATTAATCTTTTTTTCTTCTAATGACCAAGGACCTTACGACTAAAAGTAAAACATTTTCCTGTGTCCTGCCTCAAATTCCATCTGGCACCCTACCTTGTCCTTGCCACCAGCTACCACTGGGAACTGAGTTAGAGAACAGTGGTGTCTCTGAAACCATCAGCATCTCTTCTGTGGATCTTTCCATAAAACCCAAGTTATGAAAGGAGTTGAGAAAAATCTTACAGTCCCAGGATTCTCATTTTTAAATATTTTATCTTAAATAATTTAAAAGTATTTTTTAAGGTCTTTGGTGCTGGAGAAGACTCTTGAGAGTCCCTTGGACTGCAAGGAGATCCAGTCAGTCCATTCTAAAGGAGATCAGTCCTGGGTGTTCATTGGAAGGACTTATGCTAAAGCTGAAACTCCAATATTTTGGCCACCTCATGCGACGAGTTGACTCACTGGAAAAGACTCTGATGCTGGGAGGGATTGGGGGCAGGAAGAGAAGGGGATGACAGAGAATGAGATGGCTGGATGGCATCACCGACTCGATGGACATGAGTTTGAGTGAACTCCGGGAGTTGGTGATGGACAGGGAGGCCTGGCGTGCTGTGATTCATGGGGTCGCAAAGAGTCGGACACGACTGAGTGACTGAACTGAACTGAAGGTCTTTACTGAATTTGTTACAATACTGCTTCTGTTTTTATGCTTTGATTTTTCTTGCCTCCAAGGCATATGGGATCTTAGCTTCCCAATCAGCAACTGAACTTACAACCCCTGCACTGGAAAGTGAAGTCTTAACCACTGGACTGCCGGAGAAGTCCTTTAAATAATTTAGAATGTACAGAAGAGTTGTGAAGACAGTAGACAGTTCCCTTCACCCTGCTTTGCATACTGTTATCACCCTATATACCCATGGCACACTTGTCAAACCTGAGGAATTCAGCCTTGGTACAAGGCCATGAATGAAGCTACAGACTTACCTGAATTTCCTCAGGATTTCTGATGTCTTCATTCTGTCCCTGGATCTAATCCAGGATCCCACATGCATTTAGTTCTCAGGCCTTGCTAGCCTCCTCCAATCTGTGGCACTTCCTCAGTCTTTCCTTGACCTTCATACTCTTGAAGAGTAATGAGCAGTCACGATGCAGAATGTCCCTCCACTGGAGGTTCTCCAGCATTTTCTCATTACCAGGTGGAAGTGATGGAGTTGGGGGATGCACACCATAGGGGTCACGTCCCTTTCCTGTTGTGTCGTGTCAGGGGACACTTGACACAACGTGACTCAGTACCACTGAGGTTAAATTAACTTAGTCTTACATTGAGGCTGTGTCTGCTCACTTGGTCCACTCCACGGTTACCATTTCCCCATTCCTATCCTCTATCCACTAAGGGAATCTCATTGTCAGGATTGTGGGCTTCCAGGTGGCGCTAGTGGTAAAGAATCTGCCTGCCAATGCAGGACACATGAGAGACACGGGTTTGATCCCTGGGTCAGGAAGATCCCTTGGAGGAGAGCATGGCAACCCATTCCAGTATTCTTGCCTGGAGAATCCTATGGATAGAGGAGCCTGGTGGGCTATAGTTCATAGGGTCACAAAGAGTCAGACACAGATGAAACGACTTGGCAGGCACGCACCTTGATGGGTAAAGCAGAGAGGCACAAAGGACCCGCGAAACTCTGTCTCCTCCTTGCCTCCCTTGGTGAAGTCAGTCCCTGAGTACTGATTCTCAACACAGGCTGTACACCTGGGGATATCTGGGTCTCTTCCTGAGGACAGTGGTTCAAATGTGGTTTCCAGCCCAGCAGCATCAGTGTCACCAGGGAACTTGTGACAGGGAAGAAATGCAATTTCTTAGCCTCCACCTCTGAAAGGGTGGGGCCAGCCACCTGAATTTTAACAAGCCCTCCAGGTGATTCTGATTCACAGGGTGAAGAACCAGTCTCTGAGGTTCTGATGTCACTGGTCCTCGGTGTGACCCAACTGTCAGGAGTTTCAATGCATCTCCGGTGATCCTGGTGTGCAGCTGAGGTTGCGAATGACTCGTGGGGCCGTGTGCTCATTTCAGGGCGCGCTTCTCCAGCACGCTGGCCTCCTGCAGGCTGCTCCTCTTCTGAATAATGGCTTTTCCGATTGTTTGTGGCAGATTTTTCTTCATCTCTCTAATCTGTATTATAAAAGAGTAGAAATGTAATTTCCCAGTTAGCTTATATTTTACATGAAAAATGGCTGGTTTGAATCAGACAAAAGGGAAGACATCTTTCAAAGGGTAATGACCCCTGTTTAGTCAAATGGCAGCTTTCCCATTTCATTGCAAGAGAAGGGAGCCATTCATTTCTCCCAAATTGCTTTTCTTCAGGCCGTCTCCCTCCCTACAAAGGAGCACTTCTAAGAAGACCGAGAGTGGGTAAAAAGGAGCCTTCCAGCCTCAGGACCCTCTGGTCTCAGGTCTCTTCATTCTCGGTGTGAGAACGCTGCTATTCCTGGAGACCTGGGGGCAGGTCTGAGGTTGGAAGCAGCAATTCTCGTATGGTGGGAACCGCCCCCGTGTGGCCCCACTTTGCATTGGAAACTTGTAGCGTCCTCTGTGCTGGTCAGATGGAGGCTTTCTGGGCCTCGGCACCAGTGAGAACGGAGGCAGGATAACCGTGGTCGCCGGGGGCTGTCCTGCACGTTGTCGGGTGACCAGCTGGATCCCTGGCCTCTGCCCACCAGATGCCCCAGCCTGTCCCCCCCGGGTTTTTGATAAGCACAGATGTCTCTTGATGTTGCCAACTGTTCCCTGGGGTTGTGGGGGATGGAAACTGGTCCCCAGTCACGAACCGCTTCCCTGGCCTCCTTCCCTCTTGGCCCTGCTGGCTCTGCCCTGGGAGCGGTCTCTAGTTCCCAGTTTCCAAGCCCGCCCGGCTCAGAGTCTGCACCCCCGCCTGTTTGACTTCATATGTGGTCTCCACAGCATCTCCCCGTGCTCTGTCTTGCGATGCACTCCAACCAGGTCACCTCTGACCGTGAGGGACAGACAGGTGGCCTCACCAGTCTGTGAGCAGACGTCAATCCTCAGGCTCGGAGGACTTGGAGAACACCAGAGACCCAGGCGTGGGGGCCTGGAGGAGCCATCTGTGTGGCCTTCTCCACTCTGTAGTCTTGTTGGCTGTGTGCGCTGCAGTGTCTTTTTTGTCCACTTATACTTTCATGTGAGTTTATTGCTGGGTTCCAGACAGATATATCTCCCCCATCATATAAATGTGTGTTTAGTTCCGTTCAATCGCTCAGTCATGTCCGACTCTTTGCAACCCCGTGGACTGCAGCACACCAGGCCTCCCTGTCCATCACCAACTCCCGGAGTTCACTCAAACTCATGTCCATTGAGTCGGTGATGCCATCCAACCATCTCATCCTTTGTCGTCCCCTTCTCCCGCCTTCAGTCTTTCCCAGCATCAGGGTCTTTTCCAATGAGTCAGCTCTTCATGGCCAAAGTATTGGAGTTTCAGCTTCAACATCAGTCCTTCCAATGAATATTCAGGACTGATCTCCTTTAGGATGGACTGGTTGGATCTCCCTGCAGTCCAAGGGACTCTCAAGAGTCTTCTCCAACACCACAGTTCAAAAGCATCAATTCTTCTGCGCTCAGCTTTCTTTATAGTCCAACTCTCAGACCCATGCATGACAACTGGAAAAACCATAGCCTTGACTAGACAGACCTTTGTTGGCAAAGTAATGTGTGTCACCTCTCTTTGAAGAGGGTTTCCTTTGATTAGACTCAGCAGGTTAACAGAATCAAATCGTCAGTGCCCAAAAGCATTCCAAAAAGCATATCTCTCTTTCTTCCCAGTCTTTAACTTCACAGGTGACCCTGACTCTGTTGGACCGATAGCCGCTAGCCTCTGCTGTTTTATTCTGTACAGACAGCAGAGATCTGCCAATGGGTTGTGTAATGCCCATCATGGGAGGAGCACATTATTTATTTCAAACGTTTCATAACCAAAAGGAAGAAGACGTTTCCCAGTAGGAAATTCCCATCCACGATACAGTCCAGGGCTTCCATAGACAAACATCTTTAAAGAAGTGAGGTGGGCAGATTGTGAGGTGCCAATGACACTTTGCTTTGAAAGTCTCTGGTTTTACCCTCCAGAATAAGTAAGAGCCCCTGACCCCTACCTCCACCATCCATATCTCAGACTTTCCAGGGACCACAACTCTACAGGATCCGACGTCTGCAAAGGGTGAGATTCTGGCAGGAGCCTCCCCAAAGCTGACCA
Source organism: Moschus berezovskii (assembly GCF_049115385.1). Lineage (NCBI taxonomy): Eukaryota > Metazoa > Chordata > Mammalia > Artiodactyla > Moschidae > Moschus > Moschus berezovskii. Next base: position 92,137,503 of record NC_142471.1, on the reverse strand, counting down.
CATTAACCAGTTGACTGGAGTGGCTGGTGGAGCATCCATGCCCCCTTATGGGAGCAGTTCCTTCATGCAGGGATGAAGTGAGGGGAAAAGTGAGGGGTGTAGGGGCCCCTTAAGATCTGTCTACATTCTCTCTTCTTAGAAAGGCTAGGACTCACGATGTAACCTTGCCAAGCACCATATTTGCTTTTGGTGAGAGGGTTTGACTTCTCATTTTATTTGAATGCAGCTGAGAATCTAAGGCAAATTAAGCATTGAAACCATTCACTCAAGCACAGGAGGGAGAAACCAGAATGGATAAAAGTCTGTCCCACCCTCCCTCTGGAGACTCAAAATGGCAACAAATAGTCTTATTTTCAAATTGACTTTTATTTCTAAAAGTTTCCACTTTTTGTCTTCCCCCAGGGTGGAAGTACAGGATTGATTAGCGCATTAATTCCGATGCCAGTCCTGGCCCACCAGCAGTGTCTACTTGGGAGGGTGACTGAGGCGCAGGAGGCTCAACCAGGGTTAGTAGAAGCTATGTCTTGATTGACTCAAGAGGTCTTAACAGATCCTCAAAGGAAGGGGTGGAATATGGAGGGTGAGACAGAAATAAACCCAGGACAAACAAAATATGTTTGGAAGAAACCTCACAGAATATAAGAGGGCTGAGAGGAAGTTTGTGTTGAGCTTGGGGAATCAGGGAAGGCTTCATTTGGGGTAAGACCTTACATCCTTCTTCTTGTTTTTGTTAGGGCAGTTTTCGATGAGTGCTGGAGCCCTCAAAGTCGATGACAATTTAGAATTCCCCAACAACACACCAACAGGCAGTTCTGTATCTACTGGTGGTCACTCTGAGTAGGTAGAGGTTAGAACCACTGAAGCAAAGAAAAGATGTGGGTTATTGGACAGAGGAAGAATGGTCCAGGCTCAGGAGTTCACATCCTCATGGTCTATATTCTGTTGTATCGGACAATTGAGCCCAATAGTCTTCCCTTGGTCAGATTTCATTTGTTTCCCTGAGTCTGAAGGCCATTTCAGTTCCAGGTATTCTGAGTTCATTTGCTGGTATGCTTCTGGGGACACACTGAAGCTCTCTGGATGGGTAAGGGTGCTTGTAAATGGTGGGAGAAGCACAGTGGGAGAAGCCACCCAGCTGGCCAGGCAATCCTTTTCCCAGAAATGCTTTCTAATCTGTGAAGTCAATTTAAGTCTTCTCCTAAGATCCTGGCAGATATTAAGTAGCAGTCCTTAAAAGGATTAGGACGACTTGACATATGATGAGAGAGTTCCTCTCTGATTTGTTTCTACTTTTGTTTTCCCCCAGGGAGGAAGTACAGTAGCGATTAGCACAGCCCTCTATGGCTGACCTCTGAGCCATATCCCAGCTGTGCACTGGGAACCATCCCAGGAGTCTCAGCTGGCTGGGGTGATCGCTCAGATGCTGAAAGGTATAGCCGCCAGTGGTCCATGGACCGTGTGGCATTAGATACAGTGCTAATGAAAAGAGATGAACCAGATGGTCACAACATCACTGGCTCCTGAACTCTTTATCTCTCAGAGTTTTCAGAGCCCAAAGATTGTATATTTGGTTGGATTAGACTCGAAATGCCAACTCTTTTTTTTTTTTTTTCAGTTCAGTTCAGTTCAGTCGCTCAGTCGTGTCCGACTCTTTGCTACCCCATCACCAGGCCTCCCTGTCCATCACCAGGCCTCCCTGTCCATCACCAACTCCCGGAGCTCACTCAAACTCATGTCCATCGAGTCGGTGATGCCATCCAGCCATCTCATCCTCTGTCGTCCCCGTCTCCTCCTGCCCCCAATCCTTTACCAGCTATTAAGCACAAATTATTTCTAAATAATTTCTAGAGTAAATGGCTGCTGTCTATGGGGTCACACAGAGTTGGACACGACTGAAGTGACTTAGCAGCAGCAGCAGAGTAAATGTCTGTACAAGATAGAAACAAAGTTACTGAAACTGTTCGCTACAGTTTTCCTAATGTGCAGGTTACAGAGCATCTTCTTAATTCTTGAGGCTTGGCAGACACTTTCTCCCCGGCCTAACTTTACCCTCCTCTGAGACCTCTTTTCCTCTAGGTCTTGACTTTGGCCCTTGTCCTGTCCTTGGTCTGCCCAGCCCATCAGCAGGAACCCCCTGCTCTTGATATCTGATAAACTTCTTCTCTCCCATCTTGGGTATCTGGTCGCGTTGGCTTGCCTTTAGCAAGAATCTCCTTGACTCTTGATGTCTTCTGTGAGTATAATTTTGTTATATAATGTGTCATTTCCTTTTTAACTTAGACATTTCTGTTTTCTTTTTAATATTATAATTAGCACCTTTGCCATTAAAAATATCTTTTTACTCACTTCCAGTTATTTCCTCTGGATCTCTCCTCATTAGTGTATTGGTGAAGCCTTAGCTAGGGATGGTGTGGCAATTTTGTTCTGGGTCCTTTGGTCTCCTTCAGTCTTTCTACTTCTGATCTACTAATCAACACCAGCCCATGCAGTTGCTCTCAGAGTGCTCACTTATTCTTAAATCAATACTTACATGCTAATTCCTGAGGGCGTTCAGTCTCTCTGAGTAAGTCCAAATTCATTCTTGAATCTACAGCAATTTTCTGACTTAATTCCATAAACACTATAAACGCATTTCTATTTTTTCTAACTCTAAGATGTTCCATTTAAACATTTTACTTATCTGTGCATTATTTAGGAGGTGTGGTTTCTTTTGTGATGAGGCTTTCTTTGAGATAATTTCTGCAACTATCCTGGGAGGGACAGAGGTTGGTTTTGTGAGGAAAGACTGTCTCTGTTGGACTCAAAGATGCCTGGAAGATTCTCTCGGGTGACTCCAGTGTTCCTTTATCTCCACTTTTGCTCCTCTTCGTCATCTTCTATTTTCTATCACACCCACACAAAGCATGCCAGGTAATACATTGTTCCTGGGCTTCATTACCGTGAGATTCCTGTAAGAGGAAAAAGGGAAATTTATTGAGCTCCTACTAGGTGTCATTCTAGGCACTTCTCTGAGATATTAATATTTGAAATTTAATCTGTATTCCATTCCTCTGTGCGAGTCAGTCTCCTCCCACCCATTACTAAGTAAACTGAGTCTCAAAGATGTAGGCAGGGGAGGGTCTAGATGGAGGATCCAATTGTTCCTGATTCCCAGGAAGTCCTCACCCTTCTGGCAGTGTGATTCCTTGATCCCCCATTGAGATTCCTGGAGCCAATGGGTTCCTCTCTTTGTCTAGCCTGATCTGTGTTGGCTTTTGCCATTTGCCACCCCAAGAATCCTAATTCACTTGGTATGCTTGACCTTCCACAGACTGTGAGCTCCTTGAAATTAGCTACTGGGTCCACCCTTATGCTCTGATCCCCAGCAGAAGAAGGAAGAACACCTTCTGAAACAAAAATAATCTATTGGTTGAAAATTAAACAAAATCTCTGAAATCATGCACGCGGCCCTGGTATGGTCAGCTTTAAATGGCAGCCCTCAGCAGGTTGGCTCATTCTCCCCATTCCTGATGATAAAGCTTCCCTGAGAAAATGTGATTGGCTAAGCTTGACTGCAACCTCCACCTCTCAGCCAGTCATCTGTGGTCAGTGGGGTCAAGTGATTTTAAGGAGCTCTCTGATGGAGGGAGACGTTCTCAGTACAAACTGCGTAAGAATTATTTCAGCAACTTAAACTCTGAGCAACCTTGGCACATAATGAAAAGTTATTCTAAGTGTTGTTAACTGTAGAAAGGGGCTCACCACCCGTTCAGTTAAAAAAAAGAGAAATTGAGATCCTTTAGAGTATTTTAAGAATGACCCACCTACAATATTCTTGACAGGCACTGGGGATTTTCCTGGGAGATGTCTGCTCTATGGCGAGGCAGCCTTGAACCTCACAGTTAAGCCCTGTCACATCTACAGTGATTTACCCGGCTGTCGGGTGGCAGCGGTGGCGGTTTAAGTTGCATCCGACTCTTGTGACCCTGTGGACTGTAGCCCACTAGACTGCTCTGGCCATGGGATTGCAACACTTTATGTAAATAATAACCCCCCCTTACAAGGTTGTATACCTGTTTAATTTAACGTGCATGAGTGTTCATGTAATCCTTGGAAGAAATGAGGTGAAAGAGCAACATCAAGATAAACGAGACCGGGGTACATCAGTCAGGGAAGAAGGAGCTTCTGTTATGTTAGTTTGTTACCGTCTACACTGTGACTTGATTGATAGAATAAAAGCAAGACAAGACAAGATAAAATAAAAATGGGATGTAAGCCTATTAATCAGATTAAAGATCATAGTGCAGGAAGCATCTGGGAACACAATTGGCTGAGATATAAGAAAACATAAAGATGTCCCTGTTTCCCCAACAGTCAGGTAAGATAGGAAGAAAATGAGGCAACTGAGGGGAATTGGGTGAAAGTAACAGACATGTTTGAAATCATGGTGCTTGGCCCTCCACTTTGTTCCAAGTAAATACACAGCGTCTCGTCTCTCCTTCCTATGATTTGTCTTTTGTGGGTGGGCTTGGGTGTGTGTGTAGAGAGCAGTAGTGTCAAGTCAGATGGATAACAGTGACCACGGATTGAAGGACGGAACTTGTTGGCTTCCAAGAGAGAATGGAACACAGAAGCCCGCACTCCACCAGAAATAGCTCCAGGCTGTGTGAATTCCAAGGAGAACCTCCTGGTCTACTGAAGCTGCTGCTGCTGCTGCTAAGTAGCGTCAGTCGTGTCTGACTCTGTGACCCCATAGACGGCAGCCCACCAGGCTCCCCCGTCCCTGGGATTCTCCAGGCAAGAACTCTGGAGTGGGTTGCCATTTCCTTCTCCAGTGCATGAAAGTGAAAAGTGAAAGTGAAGTTGCTTAGTCGTGTCCGACTCTTTGCGACCCCACAGACTGTACCTACCAAGCTCCTCTGTCCTTGGGATTCCCCAGGCAAGAGTACTGGAGTGGGTTGCCATTGCCTTCTCCCTACCAAAGCTCAGTTCAGTTCAGTTCAGTCGCTCAGTCGTGTCCGACTCTCCGCGCCAAAGCTAGTGAGGGATAAAAATGAGATTCAACCACATCAATTTCTGCCACTCATCTTCACCAGTGGAGAGTTGTGAGGGCACTCCAGTTGGCACTAGTGGTACGGAACCCACCTGCCAATGCGGGAGACGTAAGAGACTTGGGTTCCATCCCTGGGTTGGGAAGACTTGCCTGGAGAAGCCCATGGCCAGAGGAGCCCAGCATGCTACAGTCCATGGGGCTGCAAAGAGTCGAGCATGATGGAAGAAACTGAGCACGCATGCACGCACACAATACAGGCCAAATTCAGACTTAAATTGAGAAAGTAGGGAAAATCACTAGACCATTTACATATGACCTAAATCAAATCCCTTATGATTATATAGTGGAAGTGACAAATAGATTTAAGGGACTAGATCTGATAGAGTGCCTGATGAACTCTGGACGGAGGTTCGTGACATTGTACAGGACACAGGGACCAAGACCATCCCCATGGAAAAGAAATGCAAAAAAGCAAAACGGCTGTCTGAGGAGGCCATAAAAATAGCTGTGAAAAGAAGAGAAGCGAAAAGCAAAGGAGAAAAGGAAAGATATAAGCATCTGAATGCAGAGTTCCAAAGAATAGCAAGGAGAGATAAGAAAGCCTTCCTCAGCGATCAATGCAAAGAAATAGAGGAAAACAACAGAATAGGAAAAACAAGAGATCTCTTCAAGAAAATTAGAGATTCCAAGGGAACATTTCATGCAAAGATGGGCTCGATAAAGGACAGAAATGGTAGGGACCTACAGAAACAGAAGATATTAAGAAGAGGTGGCAAGAATACACAGAAGAACTGTAGAAAAAAGATCTTCATGACCAAGATAATCACGATGGTGTGATCACTGACCTAGAGCCAGACATCTTGGAATGTGAAGTCAAGTGGTCTTTAGAAAGCATCACTAGGAACAAAGCTAGTGGAGGTGATGGAATTCCAGTTGAGCTCTTTCAAATCTTGAAAGATGATGCTGTGAAAGTGCTGCACTCAGTATGCCAGCAAATTTGGAAAACTCAGCAGTGGCCACAGGCCTGGAAAAGGTCAGTCTTCATTCCAATCCCAAAGAAAGGCAATGCCAAAGAATGCTCAAACTACCTCACAATTGCACTCATCTCACACGCTAGTAAAGTCGTGCTCAAAATTCTCCAAGCCAGGCTTCAGCAATATGTGAACCGTGAACTACCAGATGTTCAAGCAGATTTTAGAAAAGGCAGAAGCACCAGAGATCAAATTGCCAACATCCACTGAATCATGGAGAAAGCAAGAGAGTTCCAGAAAAACATCTATTTCTGCTTCATTGACCATGCCAAAGCCTTTGACTGTGTGGATCACAAGAAACTGTGGAAAATTCTAAAAGAGTTGGGAATACCAGACCACCTGACCTGTCTCTTGAGAAACCTGTATGCAGGTCAGGAAGCAACAGTTAGGTTGGAACATGGAACCTAACAGACTGGTTCCAAATAGGAAAAGGAGTACGTCAAGGTTGTATATTGTCACCCTGTTTATTTAACTTATATGCAGAGTACATCATGAGGAACGCTGGGCTGGAAGAAGCACAAGCTGGAATCAAGATTGCCGGGAGAAATATCAATAACCTCAGATATGCAGATGACACCACTCTTATAGCAGAAAGTGAAGAGGAACTCAAAGGCCTCTTGATGAAAGTGAAACAGGAGAGTGAAAAGGTTGGCTTGAAGCTCAACATTCAGAAAACAAAGATCATGGCAGCTGGTCCCATCACTTCATGGGAAATAGATGGGGAAACAGTGGAAGCAGTGTCAGACTGTATTTTTTTGGGCTCCAAAATCACTGCAGATGCTGATTGCAGCCATGAAATTAAAAGACGTTTACTCCTTGGAAAGAAAGTTATGACCAACCTAGATAGTATATTAAAAAGCAGAGACATTACTTTGCCAACCAAGGTCCGTGTAGTCAAGGCTATGGTTTTTCCCGTGGTCATGTATGGATGTGAGAGTTGAACTGTGAAGAAAGCTGATTGCCGAAGAATTGATGCTTTGGAACTGTGGTGCTGGAGAAGACTCTTGAGAGTCCCTTGGACTGCAAGGAGATCCAACCAGTCCATTCTAAAGGAGATCAATCCTGGGTGTTCATTGGAGGGACTGATGCTAAAGCTGCAACTGCAATACTTTGGCCACCTCATGCGACGAGCTGACTCACTGGAAAAGACTCTGATGCTGGGAGGGACTGGGGCAGGAGGAGAAGGGGATGACAGAGAATGAGATGGCTGGATGGCATCACCGACTCGATGTACATGAGTCTGAGTGAACTCTTGGAGTTGGTGATGGACAGGGAGGCCTGGTGTGCTGTAATTCATGGGGTCGCAAAGAGTCGGACACGACTGAGCGACTGAACTGAACTGATGTGGCCACAAGCTATTTCATTAATATGTTCTATATGGATTTTTTAAAAAGATGAAATAAAAGCATATATAAATAAAAGATGGAATCTTCTTCCCCCACCCTGTGGGCACCAACATGTCTGTCAAGTGCCCAGGCCAGCTTTAGAGACTACTGTCCCAGGGCCACCAGACTTCAGGAGCCTTCAGAGCAGGCACCACATTTGGTTTAGTCCTTTAATTATTCTTAACTGCAGGGAATTACACATAACGAAGAGTGGTCATCTTACCCATTGTACGTGCACACTTCAGGGCATTCAGTACACTAAGAGTGCTCTGCAGCCATCGCCACTGTCATCTTCAGAACTCTCTTCATCTTGCAAAACTGCAACTCCATACCCATCAAGTATAGCTCCCTGCTCCTCCCCCTACCCCAGCCCCTGGT